>NW_009259590.1:691720-693318 GCF_000687185.1 Egretta garzetta
AGCCAAGGCCTTTGCTGCCCCTCACCCCACCCCACCAGCCAGGGGCTGGGGGGGCACAAGGAGCTGGGAGGGGACACGGCAGGGACAGGTGACCCCAACTGACCCCAGGGGTACCCCACACTGTATGGTGTCATGCTCAGCACATAAAGGTGGGGGAAGAAGAAGGAAGGGGGGGGACATTGGGAGTGATGGCATTTGTTTGCTTTCCCTATTAAACTGTCTTTATCTCAATCCAGGAGTTTTCTCACTTTTCCCCTTCTGATTCTCTCCCACACCCCTCTGGGGGGAAGTGAGCGAGTGGCTTGGGGCAGGGGGGGCTCAGTTGCCACCTGGGGTTAAACCGCAACAGCAGGAAAGAAGAGAGAGTGATGAAAATTTAAAAGTAAAAAATGCAAGCACATATCAGGAATGCAGTGCCATCAGAGTTCGAGGCAGCAATCTCATGGACAAAACCAAAAATATCAAATCTGAAAAAAATCAGCATTTGCTGAGAAAATATGAACTAAACAAGAAAAATCACATTCTGATCTCAAGTCTGATCTCCCCGAAAGTTTATTATGGAGCAAAAGTTCTACCCAACTGTCCCCTTAGCAGAAGTGCTACAGAAGAGAGGCTGAAACCACAGATAGCTCAGACACTGCAAGAGCTCCAGTTGCTGAGGAAATGGCACCCACACACCCTTCTTTATCTTTAAAGGTGTGGGCCCTGTGTTTCCTCTCTCTCTTCAGATACCTTTCGCAGTCAGGTTGAGCCATCAGCTTCCATATGGTGCTTTACCTTCTACCAGACAGGCCCAGGGAGAGTCACATCCCTGCTCTTTAGCATGGCTGGTTGCTGCACAGATTGGATGTAGATGGAGACGTGCCCAGGCTAAAAAGTGGTTTCCAGCATCCTGGGCCAACTTAAGCCGCCACTTGGTAGGCACGCTGTAGAACCTTCTGCTTCTGATAACCTCATTTCTTCCAGCCAAGCCTTCCAGACAGGCTCAGTGGATGCTGACTCCCTGCACAGGATCTCTGTGCCCTTCCAAGGCAGACGCCCTCCACCAGCATCATCTGTGCTCTGCCCTTAGCAGGTTGCTGGCAGGCAACTGGGGCAGACACTGGTTCTGTTTGCCTCCTCCCCTATCCCACCCTGCCTGCCGCTGCCGGAGCTGCTCTGCCTCGGGCAGCACACCCAGCAGCAGGACACCCCAATGCATGCCGCTGCACACAGTCCACCACTAGGACTTGGACAGCAAGGTCCTCATCTGTCACTCCCGTTCTCCCAAACCCTCAGCAGCTTTGCAAAAATTACTACTTCTGCTTATTCTTTGCCTTGAACAGATGGTCCCAGTCACTGCTGTGTGCTTGCGCAGTGATTCTCCCTCTCTAGGGCTCTTAGAAGAGCATGCAGGAGAGGGAGAAGGGGCTTGTGGTTTGTCACAGCCTGGCCACCCACAGCTTGCAAAAGGCGGGAGGAGTGAGCAGCAGATCATGACAGCCAGGCAAGAATAAAAATGGAGTACGGGATAAAGAAGGATTTCTTCTTCTCTTCAGAGTAAATCAGATACACACAAGCCAACCCAAGGCACACCCTGCTCCGTAAAATGGCCAGAG
>NW_009259590.1:693394-694411 GCF_000687185.1 Egretta garzetta
GAAAGCCAAAAGCCCATTTCCCCACTGGTCCCCAGGAGCCGCTGCAGCAGCGACACGCCAGATGACCCGTCAGATCAGGCACGAATTGCTCCCTGGGCCAGGGGGGCACAACACGGGCAGGCTTGCAAGGGGAAACAGGGGCACGTAGAGCAGCCCCGCTAACGTCAGCGGGCCCTGCACGAGGGTCAGCAGGCAGCACAGCCTGCCGCAGCCGGGAGCGCTTGCAGAGCCCACGCCACTCCTGCTGAGGATCACAGAAAGATGACCCGTCAGATCAGGCACGAATTGCTCCCTGGGCCAGGGGGGCACAACACGGGCAGGCTTGCAAGGGGAAACAGGGGCACGTAGAGCAGCCCCGCTAACGTCAGCGGGCCCTGCACGAGGGTCAGCAGGCAGCACAGCCTGCCGCAGCCGGGAGCGCTTGCAGAGCCCACGCCACTCCTGCTGAGGATCACAGAATGGCAAGGATTGGGAGGGACCTCCGGAGATCATCTATTGCCAAAGAACCAAAGAGAAGGCAACCTCGCATCTTTTGTGGTTTTGCAAGTATAAAGAAGTCAACACAGCTAATCCAGTCATCCTATCTGCAGGAATAATCCAGAAACCAGAGCTCCTGCAACGGTCCAGGCAGCCCTCAATGAGAAGCAGGTAGCCAAAAAGCCAGGGCCCCTTGCAGGCACAGAAGCAACAACCTGCCTTCTCACGGACGGACTCGCTTCATTTATCTGGAGTTCTAAGACAAATGAATGCAAATACTTTAATAAATTCAGTTTTGATGAAATGATAACTTGCATTGCATTAGCACTTTCAAGATGCTAACCAAGAGTGAGGCACCGTGGTTCAGGGTGCTATGTGGAGTGCCCGTACAGCGCCTTCCTCTGGCTGCGCGCCGGAGAGCTTGCAGGCACCGTGGGGAAGGGGTGAAACACAGACCACACAGCAGCATTGGTGGCAGGGACAGAAACCAGGACCCAATGCCCAAAATGCCAGTCTGAAGGATTAGGTTAATGAAGAGGT
>NW_009259590.1:694431-711001 GCF_000687185.1 Egretta garzetta
TCTTTCCCGTGACTCTGTAATCCTTATACAGCCATACACAAAGCAATCCGTATTTCTGTGATCAAAGCAGTGTTCTTTACTTCAGCTCACGGCATGTTTCTGTCCTCGGTTCCCCAGTAGCCTTGACTTGTTCCTTAAAAACTTAACAATAAAAGTATTCCTGGCCTCACCCTAGGGCAGCATTTTACTGGCAGCGCTAGATAAAGTGTACAGTCAGCACCACCCACACCAGTCTGCCTGGCAGAGGAGCTGGGCTGGACTGGATTCAAAGGCAGCTTATGGCTGGGGAGATGGTGAGACACAAATCATCAATTCTGACAACAGCCAGGTGGAAAAACAGGAGCTCCCTCAGAGCTTTTGGGGAAAAAAAGGTCAGAAAGATCTCAGAAGATCAAATCCCCTGTTGTCTCACGTCACTTTGGGAACACACATGCCTTTTTATTTTTCTGTATATATTACTGATTTATTGGTTGCTCTACAGCCTTTTTACAGCTTTTTCATTAAACAGCAATTAAAGCAGGCAGCCAAAGTCAGACTAGACCTGTGCAGCAGAGAGGCAGAAAGTCCTGAGCAAACAGATTTCCTTCCCCAGTATAGGTTGGAGGAAGACAGAAAGAGACAGTAGATCTAGGTGACGTTTTACCTTGTGTCTGCAGGTAGCTGCACACAATCATAGTGCAAATTCTTGAAAATATTGATAATTCCCTTCAGATGACTTCCTGCCTTTGTTACTTACAGATATCTCAGAACAGAGTAAAGCTTTATGCTGTCTTTTGCTAATATTGATGCATGATGCCAGCAGAATATTTCAGCGACATCCTGCTTTGTACCCTTCACATAAATGCAAGCACACAACATCTGACTTTCAGCTAAACAGACCAGCGATCCACTTGCATACTTCATCACATGGGCTCCTGCACCAGACAAATCTGGGATCCTTCAACCCTAAGTTGTCATTTTTTTCTTCCTCTTTAAAGCCCAAACTCAACTTGAGATTCTCAGACAAGGGATTGCAAGTCCTCAGGAAGCTCGGAGCATATATCTTCTCCAGGGAACAGCTCATCACACAAGTTGCTGCCAGCAATGAAAGGCAGTTAGGATTTTCCTGATTAATATAAAAATAGTATATAAATACTTCCAGCAAAAACCATTACAGCTGTGTCTCATTCTCCAGCCCTAGGGGAATCAAATGAAAAGAAGGTGGAAGCAAAAGGATCGCCAGAAAAACCCAGATGATCCCTGAGTTGATCATACTTGCAAAAAGTTTGGGGAAACTCTTGTGTAAAGTGAACACATTAGCCTTGGGGCAGTACTGGGAATCAAACCCTCTTCTCAGCAAAAGCCTTCAGCTGCAGCAGAGCTCTAGGAAGGCACCCCTGGACTGACATGGAATGATTTCTGCAAAAGAGGATCAAGAGATTGGCTTGCTGTCGCCTGCTTCACACATGGCATTGCATTGGATGATGGAGCGGAGATTTCAGCTGGCTTCAAGCTTGCCTGCACAAGTAGGGGAGGCAGTCTAGCCCTGGCAGAAATGCACAGCTAATTAATCTTGCCAAGGATTAGTTTGCAGGACAGACACAGAAAAGCCTGTAAGCTTCTCTGGGATCTAGCCCTTTCATCTGTAGAGAGTCCCCTACAAGTACAGTGCACTTACAGCCAAGAGACACGAGTGCCACGTCCAGCTAACACCACTGGGCTCCACATTCTTGCTCTTCCACTGAGGTGAAATTTTACATGGGGGCATCCCATACGGGTGGTTGCCTCTGCCTTCGGCAGCACGGAGCTGTGGCCACCACTGCATGAAGCACAAGCAGCAGTTCTTCTGCTTTTCTCAGTACTGCTGCATGCTGCATCTAGTGTCTGGTAGCATACCGGTGGTAAAGAAAAGGACAGTTTAAATGCTCATTAAAAAAAAAAAATACAAAAAAGAAAGGTTGTGGAAAACATGACACATGAGGAGATATAAAGAAAGGGGGATGATTTAGCCTGAAAAGAGGAAGGGACGAGAAATAAAAAAAATCACCATGCACAGAAGGGGGATTATCTGATTTCTGTATCTTTTAGATACAATGCTTAAACTGCAGCAAGAAAACCTGTCAGGAGTGAGATAGATACAGTTTATCTGGATGTGGGGCAAGGGAATGGACCTGCGGTTCTTTCCAGCTTTATTTTCTACGATTATCTGTACTCCTCGGCACTCATGGGTCAAGACACCCTCCTGCTAGTGTACAAAGCCAGCCAAAATAGGATTGGATTCCCATCTTGTTCAAGCTAGAGAGTTTCCTCACAAAACAGTAATGTCTCCATTTAGCCTCAGGTCCTAAACTCCAAACAAAAAAAACCACCAACAACAAAAGAGTAAAAAATAACCACAACTAAACAACAAAAAAGAGAGTAATTCTACTAAAGGAAAGTCAGTATTAAAATCCATTAGGCAGAGAAACACAGACTCCATTAAATTTATTGCTTGGTTTCAGGACTTGGGAAGAGTCTCTTCATTTCCTGTACCTCTTGAGTATTTACTACGTCCCCTATGAGCCAAGTCTTCCAGAGTCATTTTAATGTCATGTTCTAAGCACTTCTGCATTGTAAATCATCGATTTTTATCTCCTTCTCCCAATCAATGCAAAGATATTTATGCTGAACACATAAAAGCTCTTGACACTATAGAAAAACCAATTACACCCTGCAAGACGTTTGCTTTTGGTCATTGACATCATGGAATTATCCATTACACTTTGCACATGCCTGCGATTTACAGGAAAGCAGTGTGACCTTGCCTGCCTGGAGCCTGCGTCTCTGCAACCCAGTGAAGCAAGGCGGCAAGAGCTCACAGCAGAGATCGCCATCCCTGGCTCGGGGAGCACCTGAACTGCAAATTGTGAAAGCTGGGAGAAATCAAGAAGCAGAAGCAGCTCTCATGTCAGCCCCGCTCCTGTGCTCCTGCAGACATTGCTTGCTGTCAGAGATAAGATGCTGGCTAGACAGATCTTCCTTCTAACCGCTGCCGTCATGCTTCCCTCCACAGCCCCAGGGGCAGGCTGCAAAATTTCATTATCTCTCCACGTTTGACAGTGCTTCAAGGATGGGCCCTGCCTCCGCCCTCTGCCACTGTGCCAGGCTGGTCCGTCTGTCTCTTCCCACTCCTACACACTGGGCTAGCAACCACTATATTTAAACTCCAGGGCAGACACACTGAAGCACCTGCAAGCTCCTGTTACAGTAATTGTCTAGAGCACACCATGATCCCTTTTCGCCTGGCCACCCTAGTTTGCTTCTGTTGAATAACGCCGCATCCTTCCTGGATGCAATCAGGACACTGGGCACAAAAATACAGAGCAGGTTTGGATGGCTCCCCAACTCCACGCTACTGGCAAGACAGGTTCACAGGATGAGCCAGGAACCAGCCCTTCTACCTTGGCAAAACTGCAACAGACTTGTCAAGTCTCCGAGTGGTTTACGTTCATGACTCCCACCAGTCCCTGTCTTGCACTTTCTTCTTCTAGCAGCAGCAGTTTGCACCTTCCTAGCAAAGCACCGATGAGTCTGTGCTCCCTGGAGAGGGCCCACCGCCAAAGGACCTCCCAGGAGGTGCAGTCTCTCCAGCCTCAGCATCACCCTCTCTCTCCCATGTCACCAGCTCAGCAATGAAAAGGAAGTTTCCGCCACGCTATGACCGACACATGGACATGCCCTGCCATCACACAACTTGACGCTTGCTTTCTCGCGTATTAGTCAGAGAAGTGTTTCACTCAGCACTAAAACGGGCAGCAGTGTATGAGGAACATGTGTGTTGAATGAGACCACGCGGGAGAGTGCTGTACCTTCCCTACCACGGCTGTCAGGTTAGCCTTTCCCTTTCAGGTGTTTGTCCAGATTTTATCTGAAGTTGCCTGTAGCCCCAGCAGGTGAGGAACAGCCTTCGCAACTAACTCAAGAGAACTGCATTTCATTTTAAAAACTTGGTAAGACCTTCCAGTGTAGAAGGCTAGTTCCAGTGAGGTCAGGGAGCTGCGATGATTACATCAGCCATGAGCACACCTTTAATAAAAGTATATGAAGAGAGAGAATATTAAACACCCAATGGCCATCATTCTCTCTGCTGGTTGCAAGAGTAAGAATTACAAAAGCAGTGACACCAGCAGAAGCTTTAGGGCCCAGAGTCATCATGCTTAATTCTCCAAGATCCCGACCGCCCCAGCTGAGTGAGGCAGACCTCTCTCTCATTAGTAGAACAATTAACTTTTTGTGTGTCCGGTAGATATAATTTCCCGGCACTGCATGTGAGATTTAAACTGCTTGTACTGAATCTATTTTAAGTTTTTGAACTTTTCCTTAGAGGGAGTTGGGGTTTTTATCTCTTGTTGTCAGAACAGGCAGAACTCACCAAGTTCACTGCAGATCAGGAGACCAAATCACTTGGGAAAAAAAGGGCAATAAAAAACCCCACTGTGTTTAAAAACTGACAACTGCACTTTAGCTCTCAAATTTTATGAAAAAAAATAAATCACACACACCCCCAATTATCATCCACTTCTAAACACCTGGAGCATCAGGCAGTCAAAAGAACAGTGTGAGAATGCCAAGCAGATACTGAGGGTAGAAGCAGTAGAGAAGAGGTCCCTTATTTTAAAAGGATTGACAGAAACGTGCACATGAAAGAAATGCTGAAGACAACAACTTGCAGCGTATCAGTTCAGTGGCATTAAGCCATTTGGCTATCTCTCTTCTTCAAAAATCAAAGCAGTCTTATATAATAACAGTATAAAATTAAGCTGATTTCATACTCTTTAATCTAAATCAAGTAAGACAGCACACATGGCTCAGTTTTGAACCACAGAGGAAATAACAACCTTCATTCAGAAGGAGACTGTGTAGACAGGGATTTGGCATCATTCTGTTAATCCACTTTACAGTCACACCTTAGTTAATTAGAAAACACATAGGGAAATTAATTGGTACAAACCTAAATTAACAGTGATCTCTATGTAATAGCTATGCAACATTCATCAGACAGTAGTCAATAAGATTCAAAAAGACTCTCACCAATACGTCTCCTACTTGACGACACTACATTTCAGTGTCTGAAAAAACAGGGTGGTCTGACAAGTTCAATCCTCCTGGCCACCTGAACAAACCAACAACGAGCCCTGAAAAAACGCTCCACACTTCCTAGAGGGGAATCAGTCAGACTGATGCATACCTGCTCTGTTGCAATACCTGCCCCTGACTTCAGACTCAGGCAGACCTGGAATTTGGAGGAAGGAAGCCTAGTGGGGAAAGCCCGCTGGGCTCAGAGAAGGCCAAGGACAACATCTGAGGGGAACAAAATGAAAGAAGGCAGTGGTCTGGCAGAGACCACGTCAAACAAAAACGCAACCGTATTGCACGTACACTGACAAAGCACGGGTACCTTCATCGCGCTCTCTGCAGCACAACACATCCTTGGTATCGCTGCGCTGTTCAGTCATCAGTCTGCAGACATCCTTCCCAACAACAGCATCTTCCCTACGGGAGGCAGGGCAGGACGCTCCTGCACTACACAGTCAGGAGCTGAGGGCCTGAGCCACAGCATACAGTGACTGGAGCAGAGTCTTCTGCTCTGGCCGCTTGCTGTTGACCCTGCATGGCCCTGTGGAGGGCAGAGGAGCAGGGAAGTCCCCTTAAATTTACCTGCTTTAGCAGGAGCTTTGGACCAGATGATCTCCTGAGGTCTCTTCCAACCCTTGCCATTCTGTGATTCTGTGAAATAGTCTGTGATCCCTCCACTGTAACAGCCCCCTTTTGCAACAAGATGTTGTCTCCAGCCTTAGGCCACTAGTAGCTTCCAAAGAGGGTGGATAGGTATCGCTGCAACTAGAAAAACAAGACATGGCAGAAGCATGGCATTTATAGGTCTCATATACCTTGTCTTTAAAGGCAGAACTGAAGAAAATAAAGAAAGCAGATAGAAGTGAGAGGGAAAACACTACTTTTTTTATTTTTATCATTATTATTATGGAAGTACGTATAAGTGATTTTCCTTCACTCAGGTTGAAATGAGAGCACGTTGCATCTTATTTTTCAGCTCAGTCACGTAAAGTCCTGTCTGTTATCCACAGCTCTCATTTTCCGATCACCATCTCTAATTTGCACAGATGAACAAGGTGCAGTCTACTTAGAAAACAAATAAACAAATACGTATTTCAAAAGTATCAAAGAGAGTTAAAAACCACTTTGGACAGGGATGTGCACTATGTGATTTCTGTAATACATATAAGGTAGCAGCTGTATTTCATTACATTATTGGAAGAAAGAGTCCCTAAACAGAAACGATGTATGGCAGAGGACAGTAAGTTGTTTAATGCTGAGTCCACACGCAGATTTTTGCATGCACCCAGAGCAACTATTTGGGATAACATTCTCTTTCCTGCTGTCAAAGGCAGTCAATTTTAATTTGGAAGAAGCATTGCTACTGTGAAAGTTATTAGAAATCTATCATCCACTGACTCACAGAGAGAGGTTGGTAGCACGATCCTTGCTCAAGCACCTGTCTGTTGGATTTCAGCACCTTCGTGCCCACCACTGCAACCCAGTACCTGCAACGTGGAGAACATGGTGACTCTGTGCACATCCCCAGTCCGTGCACCTGCATGAGCAGCGTGCGGGTGCTGCACACGCCTGCAGTGAGAGGCAGCCTACGGCACCTCCGGAAGGACAGTGAAGACAAAGCAACAGCCCTTGCTGATGGCTGTAAAACAGCAGATGTTACTGTACGTGCCCATTATTTGCTTCAGAGCTATCAGGGGAAGAGGGTCACGTAAGCCAAGCACGCCCTCCAAAACATCCTTCGAAATAAGCATATGCACGTGTGCACACACGCGCGTGCACCTTTCCAAAGAGAAGTGGAGGCATCTGAGGGTGATTCTACAATTTAACTCACAGCAAGCAAGTGCTCAGAGGACGACAGGCTCCGCAGGTCTCATGTGCTGCAAGATCTGGATTTTGGTTCACTTTGCAGAGACATGTAAGGTCACAGGCTGAACTCTTTCATAAAGCAAAAATCCACGCCAAATGCTCATTAGATAATCAGCCAGCTGCACACAAACTGTTTATCGGGTAGCAAGGAGCTACCGATCCTTTCTGACAGCATAAGCAGCCTCTAGGTTGTGGCTCAACATCCTTAAGAGCAGCTTGACATACTGAATCAACACCCTGTCATTTTGAATGCAGCCCTGTAATATTATCTGGAGACATGTGTGTATGGCACATCTGTGCTCCCACCTAAAATTAATTTGAAACCTTCCAGCACAGGGAAATTTCACTTCAAGCTGTGCTCTGCTGACACAATGATTTATTGATTTCTCTCTCTACAAGGAAAATGGAGAGTACCTCTAGTCAAAGGATATGTTACATTATGAGACTGTCCTGGAGGAGGGGAAAAACAATGTGAAAACTAATAGTTCCTCTGTGGACTCTGCTAGATGCACAGGAAGGATGAGGTTTGGGTTGTTTCTTTCTTTAAATCATACACAAATATCCTACAAGTTTTTTCAAGAGATTAAAACCTTTTCAACACGAGTACAGCCAGCCTAATGCTCAAAGTTCCTTTAAAAAGAGGGTCGAGTCTTCTTGGTACAAAAATGTTCATTAATCAAAACTTTCTGTGAAATAATAGTAACAAAAACTTTTACTTAATTCTATATTATTTTTAACTATTTTAAGCAATCATCCTGCAGAGTAGGATTGCTATGAAGAAAACCTGGAGGTAATCCTATCACAGGGATGCTGCACTGCCCTCTAGAGCCTCTCTCACTTTCTCATTCCAGCATCCAGGCGCAGACGCTTGCAAAATTGACTCTAAAGACATCACAGAGGGGAGTATTGCCTACCAGATATGAAACATGGCCAATAATTAAGACAAGAGTTCAGATTCAGACTCTTCAGGTGGTTCCCGGTGTTATTTTGCACAATATCTCCTCCCCACCCTGCCTCTATTTAGAAGGGTGTATCTATAAAATAAGGCCTTGCATTTTAGGAAGGACTTTCAGTATCAGTATCTCTATATCCTACAGAAATAAAGATACTAACAAAGGTAAAAACAAACATTGTGTTTCTTCTTACTTGCTCCTTTCCCAAAAGCCACAACTACTCCTCTAACTCAGATCACAGGACAAAGAATCCACCTGGCTCCTTCCCAGATGGAAAATTGCTGCACTCAGACCTGCTGCATTCAGACTCTGTGCAGTGCTACAGAAAGATGGATATTGCCCCTATGAGTGCTTTGGTTAGATTTTAAACTAGTTTCAGTTCCTTTCTCTCCAATTTATAATGAAAGATTCCCAAACACAGCTCACTACTATACATACATATCCATCTGCATGCAGCTAACCACCATCAACTTTTACCACTCACAAGCTGGCAAGGAGAGGACAAAACCTACCTTAACCCTAGCATTTCAAACCTAAATCAGGTATCTCCCACTGATACCACGTCCTAACAACCATATGCACACATTTGCATCGCCCTTGTAGCAGGAGGTGGTCTACATACATTTTGTCCTTCTGCACTGGCATTGGTAGAGCATCTTCTACTCATCATTTCAGATCTCTTGCTTCACCCCTACTAGTTATGCACCTACACAGCCCATATACTGTCCCAACAGGTGACATCTGCCTTTTTGTTTCAAAATACACAAATATATCGTTTGTACTTGAACAGTGCTCAAAGGCTGCTGCAGATTTCAGGATTCCCTGGTGAATTCCCAGTAAGAGATGGCTTACACCCCCAAAATCACTTGGAGCCTAAAGAAAGAACAAAAAGGGGACAGAACCCATTTTGTTTGATTTGTCACCATCCACATCAAATTGCACAAATGCTGCGGGAGAGGATTCATTTCAAATATGTACCAGATACATGCCTGGAGGTACACACACACACACACAAAGTACCCTTGAAAGAACATGGGCTGAGCCAGCCTCCTGCTGTCCATTAGCAGCTTGACCTGCTGATCTTCTCAGCAGCACAGCAGTAATAGCGAGTTCAGTTCTGGAGAAGGTCTCAGCCTCATGAACCAGATGGCAGAAAGGGAGCAGGAGTAGGTAGCTCTGGGAGAAAAAACAAACAAACAAAAAAAACCAAAGACGACAACCAACTGCCCAGGTGCTAAGAGACATGCTGTGAATTACAAAACCAGGATTCTCAAAGAGCCTGGAGTTTATACTAAGTCTTATGCAGCCATGGAAAATGAAGCATCGCTAGAAGATGGTCCTGGACGCTGCCCAAACCAACTGCTGGATGGCAGCGGGAACATCAAGGACTGCATTTTGTGCATGCCATTTCCAGGCACAGAGGATACGAGCACAGAACACAGCTTTCATGAGTTTCTCTGGCTATATGCCAGCATCTGGAAGAGGACTGAAGTCTCCAGGAGACTTCTCGATCCCTTCATCTCCAGAAAACTTCATAAAAGAGTCAAGAGGTTGGGGGTTTAGGGTTGTTCCCTGAAGTTTGCCCATTTTCCCAAGCTCCACATCATCTCTGTCGTACCCCATCATGCAAGGCTTGAGCTTGCATGGAAATTGCAGCTCATTAAACTTACTCCATGGCCTAACTAAAGCACCCTGCGTGACAAGTGGGGATGCCTAATAGAACAGCGATAGAAGATACCCTAAAGTCAGAAAAGATGACTTGTCTGCTACAAGGCACACTATCCTGGATATCACAAACATAACCTTGAAGTCTTTAGCTTAGTAAGGCTCAGTGTAACTAAATTCCTCCCCCATCTCATGACACAGGGACTTCCCATAGGCAGATTTACTCTACAATTTACGCTCTCTGCCTCTATCCTCCAGGCTGCGTCCCCACGATTGCCTTTAGCTCTCTCTTGGTTTGGGTTTGAACTTGGCTCGTTCTTCCAAAGCCCCTCAGATGGAAATAGGAAGGAGTTTGCTGTTCAGTAATGATGGCAGAGACCTCACTGTAAGGAACAAGACATGAATAGACAAATATGTCCTGCTGTTTTAAATGCTTCCCAATCTGAGAGTGTTATGTTATTTTGGCTTATCCATCTTCACCTGCGCCCTCTTCCCTGCCCCTCTGTCCTCAGGGACATCCGGACCCACTGAATTTTGTTTTTCTAGCAGCAGCAACTTGGAGCTACAGGCACGCAGCTGCCACGTGGGTGTTACAGCAAGGGTGAGCCTCAGTTCAAAGCAAAGACACCAAAACCCAGTCTCCTGTAGGCAGGCGTGCACTGGGCACCCCAGCTCCCGCCACAACCAGTGGATCACCGCTCAGCACAGCCCAGGGAGCTCTGAGAGCCTCACTAGGAGCCTACTTCAAAGCGAGCTGAATCACTCTCCAGCTTCATGGACTGTCCCAAACTGGATCTCCATTACCTGTAATGGGAGCTTAGATGCCCACCACACACCTTCACATTGCTTTTATCTCACACTGAATCTCAGCTCTGATCTCAGACACATCACAACTACGTACAGGTGCATGCTCTTTGGGAAGCCATACACCTTGCTTAACATGCATGTTATGCGACATTACCATAATTAAACCGATGCAAGTTTTATGTCTGGATGTGACTTAAGTACACATTCCCAGTTGCATCATTCTAAAAAAAAAATAAAAATGGAAGTGAGTGGTGTTGTTTTGTGGGTTTGGTTTGTTTTTTTGTTTTTTGGTTTTTTTTAAACAAAATATTATATTCCCTCCACTGATTCAGTAGTGTCCCTCGATGCTTTGTTACTCGTTAGGCAATGTTTTTGGAAACTACTGAGCAAACTGTAAACACTGGGATACTGTTATCTCTGTCCAAGACAAAGTTGGAAAGGTATTAAGCCGGCCAAACATACATCACATTGAATCACAATCAATTAACCTAATCAAGTATTTCTCTAGTGAAAACATAGGTTTCTGGGCTGGCAGTTTCTGACTCAACCACAATTCATTCAATGTTAAGGAAAAACCATTAGAAAAACCATCTGTTCTCTTTAAATAGAGAAGCTATTTTTGCCTTCATGATGAGCTCAAGTAATTATAAAATGAGAGAAGTACGTCTAAAGAAAAAGAGAGGGCAAGACAGCTGCTACCTTGTGACTATCACAGTACAAACGTGTTGCTAACCGTGTGCAGTTTAGGCCTTACACTCCTCACCCTGCTACGCATCGTGTAACCTATTGCCATCCCATTAGCTGAAGCTACACAGTATATGCTACAAGGAGGCACAGGGGTTAGAGCGCAAAAGAGTGAGATTTGGTGAATGAGCATTTACATACTAGAACTGAATGCCAACAGAATCCCAAAGTTAAAGTTCTCAGAAAAGGGCTGACTCTCAAAGGAAATCAGTGACAAAGTCCCACGCAATTGCTATTTTTAGGTGCCAGATTCAAAACTGCAGTCCTCAAAATCATCAGTCAGTTGACACCTAATCCTAGGGGATCTGACATTTTTTGCATTACAATTCCCCAGACACCCACCTGCTCACAGAAACCGTGACAGCATTAACAAATCAGAAGTCCCTCATACCTAATCCTTCCCGTAACCCGTTACACAGAAACTTCTGCCTACGTTTCCCAATGAGCTGATCTATTACCAAAGAGATGAAGCACCATATAAGATCAAGCAGGCAGCACCTTCCCTCCAGCCGTTGCATGGCCACAGCTACAAGACAGGACAGCCCTGAGTGAAGTCCTGGGTTTGCCTAGAAAGATTTGAGCCCCAGCATCCACACCGCCCTAGCCTGTGGAGCCCTCCCAGAGCACAGTAACTCCCAGTACACCCTGCTGAAGCTGCTCCATTTAAATGCTCAATGGACCAAAGAGAAACACCAAAGGAACGCAACTCCATCGTGCGCTAGTGAGAGAGTTAGCTGACCCAAGGCAATCCTGACTTCTTGCTTGTGCTCCAGTGGTTGGTGATGCTAACTGCTGAGAACATGGGCAACAGTTCAGGAGCCTCACAGCTCCTCTTTCCAGTCTCAGAAAGGGGCACATCTCCACACTGGGCTGCTCCGCGTTTCATATTGGCTGACTTAAAGCGATTCACACTCAGGCTGCTGGCTGTAGGCTTTCCCATGGAGACACGTGACTGACCACTGGATGTGTGTGACTATTCTGTTTACGGTCTGACAAGAGCTCATTAGGGATCTTGCTGCAGTGTCTAGGAAGGAAACATTCCTCCAGTGTCTCCAACTCATGAGCAAGTATGCCAAGCACAATTCCTAATTTTCTATTGCCCCAAGTCTGGAACCATCATGGATTTAATGCTCCAGATAAACTCGAGAAGTCCCAGGCTGCCTAGGACTCACCTACCGGTTTCAGCAAGGGACACTCACAAATGGTGCTCGGTGAGTCCCGGCAGGCAAGGGCTGCTGAGCAACGCTATAGGAGCAATTGCTCCTTCTCCTTCCCAAGGGGCCAGCTCTACACAGCTCTCCTTCCTCTGGTCTCAGGTGAGAACAAAACACAAACCAAGGTAACAGCAGAAGCTCTGACGGCATCCCTCTGCCAGGCAGGAGACGGGGAAAGTTCAGGGGAGTAAAGAACTGAACAGGGAAGAAGCAAGAAAGCAACAGGAAAACAACTGGTGAGAGGAGAATAGTTCTAGAGGTCTGTCCTTGTGCCTTCAGTGGTGCAAATACATGACTACGTGTCCTGCACAGTTCTTGCTGAGGAAACACTGAAAAAAACCATGCCTGCAAGAATCACTCCTCCCCCTGCCCCGAGACTGCCTATTGGGAAACCTTTAATCCACCCCTAAAAGGGGACCTACAGCTCTGTTGCCAGAGTTGCTACCAAACTTAAGTTATTTGGTGTATTTCTTAAACTCTGTAACACTTGGAACCATGTCATCACAAAAGAGAAACTCAGCTTTGTTTTATACTTTTGTTTCTAGCTCACGTGTTTGCAGAAGAAATATCTGAGAACCAGAGGTAGGCAGACTGAAGGCCAAAGAGTCAGTCAGGACAGGTGCTTTTTTTGAGACTTGAAACTACTGATTTTTCAACATTAGCTTACAGGCTTGGGACATCATGGTTTTGGAGCACATGGCAGCACTGTTGCCTTGACCTCCTCACAGGGCCTGAAGGTATCATTCAGACACACCTAAACCAATTTTCAGAATCGCAGGGAACAGCTTATCTCCTGCCTCCTCTGCCTCTCCTGACCATCACAGCACACACTACAGCATGCCCTGGTGATAAAGAGAAAATCCACAAGTGCCACCAAACTGGGATACGCTGAGTTGTATCAGCATAGCTCGTACAACCATCAGTTTGAGGACTCCTTCAGGGTAGTGCTTTCCGTTTGTCTTTATTAAATTACAAATTCTTGATGATTTTGGAGCATTTTGTCATTTTGGACAGACCAGATCACGTGGCCAGCCATAGGGTTCCTGGGTAATCAAAAAGGTTGCCAGTATTTGGGCTAAAATGGGAGGATCATCAGATATAAACAGTCAAGACTCTATAACTGAGTGGTGGGATCACTGTATTTTCCCACCCATGCAGCATCCCTCACTATGGCTCTCGAGGACACTATGATGCACATCATATGGTTCTCAGCTGCATGAAAACGTTGGCATGTGGCTCTTGGAGCCAGGCAAGTTGACCACCCATAATACACAGCATCATGAATAGCACAGACAGAAGAGCCTACAGGCTGACAGATCCCTCATCATGAACTGCCTTAAAAAACACGGTAGAACTTCCCAACACAAATTACACCAATAGGAATACACCTTAATTTGTTTACAAGCTGTCTTCTGGCTTCAGCATCATGAAATGCACTCTGCTTCCAGTGAAAAGCCTATGATTCACCATATACAACCGTATAAAATCCAAGTTAAGGGGGGGGAACACTTATTAGTTTTATACAGGTAACAAAACAAGTCATTCAAACTGCAGAACAAAAACCAAAGCACTGCTGTAAAATGCTGTGAGCATTTGCACATCTCATCTATTAGTTTCAGTAAAACTTTAACAAGCGTTTACTTCACAGTACAGCAACAGAACTGCCTGGACTCATTTCTCAGCAGGGCTCCCCGCACAGCTGTATCAGCCACATGAAGACTGATGAATATAATTGCAGGGTTGAAGGTTCAGAACTTCTAAAGTCATTTTTGCAACTGGAAAATAAAGTAGCTTGTAACTACACCCATGCTTCATGGAGCATGCACTTTTTTTTAAAGGACTGTTTATATGCAACTATCACAACTTCACCAACTAAAATCTGAGCCTTCATCAAACAATAATAAGTATTTTACCTAAACGTGTGGATCCTGGAGCAAACGATGAGGTGAGAATCTCAGCTGTTATAACAAATAACTTTCTAGTCCTTGTGGCAATGAAAAAAATGCCTGCCTTCCTTTCATCTGCTCCTCTGGAAAGACACTCAGAGGATTTCAACTGCTGCAAAACAAGAAAGAGGACAAAAACCTCCCACACATCAAACATTTTGTGTGTGATTTTTATGGTGATTGCGTTGTTCCTCAGGGTTGAGTCAAAGTTTTTATGCACAAAGCGTAACCATAGCACGTTATGCAAAACCGGCTTCAAAGAGCAAAGCTTCTTAAGTATTTTCAACACAAGTTATTGACAGAAAATGTTGGTTCCAAAGAGTCACTAGGAAACAAGAGAGAAGAAATACCTACTCGAGAACAGGCAGTGTTTCATCCTGCTCTGCCACTGTCTGACAAGAAGTTTTAGGCTCATTTTCTCCAGTACAAAAGAGCACAACCCCCCCTCACCCCAAACAAACCAAACCAAACAAAAAACCAGCCTCATTATAGGAAAACCACTACAACTTCTCAGAAATTAACTGGAAACTCCTGACATCAAGATATTCTACACACAGTTCTAATAAGTGCCAAAAATATTCCAGCTAGCACTTGTCATCAAAAGACAAGCCTCCTTCAAACAGAAGTCCTGCACTAGCATCTCCCAAATTTACTTGAGCGTGAGTGCCTTTGCTGCTGTGTGGGTATTTTTTAACTTTCCTGGGATGCTTCACGATGCCAGACAATCCCACTCTTGAAATTTTAAGGCTTGCCCTGTCCTTGGGGATGGAAAGTCTTATAACTGAGTCCTCTGAAATAATTCTCAGAACCTGGCCAAGTGAGTTGTGCCATTTATTTACTACAACTCAAACTTTAAACAAACACAGTTACTTGGTTTGGAGATGCATGCAAAAATATCATAGAAACCAACATTTATCACTACATATCTTTTACTCCAGCCTGTAAGCAGGACCCTCACCCTATTTTCACTGAAGGAGATCTTTGCTGGCAGAGGCAAGTATGTGTCTTCTCCAAAGTCCTCTTAGCTCAGTGTCTGTCCTCTCTTCCCAACTCTCTTCCCATGCTTTTCTCCAATTTAAAACCTCAGAACTTCAGAAACCACATAATAATGCTTTTCCCAAAGTGGAACTCTCCACCTGCCCTTAGTTTTATTAAAACCTGTGTTTCTTGAGTGTGACTAGCCTGGGTCATCTACTAGTGACTGTCCTGGCTCTTAGTTACTAATAGTTTGTTAACCCGTTGTGAAAAAAACCCTTTCTCCTCCACCCATCAGGCCAGCAACGTCAGTGCCTAACTTCCTTCTGCACCGCTAAGCACACCTCACCCAAACATCCCATGCACAAGCAGCAATTTATACCAACAGCTAAGAGAGGCTGTGTGTAGCTCACTGTTAACGCTCAAGAGAGGGTAAACACAACACTGACCAAGCAACTTCAGTGACAACTCACTGCAAAACCACTACAGCACCTGGCCTAAAACCAGTAAAGCACCACTAAAGTCTTTGAGACACAGGTTTATGGAAGCAGGTAATATCGTATCAGCAGCCAGCACAGACACCGCAGACAATGAGGTATCTTAGTCATGCTTTCAATCCCTAAATAGTCCATTAAAAAGGAAGGGTCACCATATCTTAGCAAAACACAGACCTTGCAAAGCTCCAGAAATCTTTCCATCAGGAACTACCATCCCACCTGAAATCGCAAGATACAGAGGTGAAGAGCAAACACTGCAAAATCCCTTTGGATGCTGCAACCTCTTTCAGCCAGCCACGGGACAGCGCAGGCCACTGGTCCCCTCCCAAATTCCCAGGCGAGCCATGCACTTCTGGCCAGTGCCCAAATACCTGAGGCACACATGGTGTCTGTCAATGAGCCAGGGCTGTGTGTTAATTAGTTAATTAATAATTCCCTTTAGCAGTTTAAACAGCACAAATTATTGGAACCACCTGCAATGAGAAAACTGGGCAAAGGGAAAGGAGAAATGAGAAAACTGCAGAAGGGGAGCGCCCACAAGGCAGCCACAGACCTTTGTGTACCAGGCCAGGGAGATGCCACCTCCTCCCAGGTCTGTTTGTTGGCAGGGCTTGTGGCCACTCCTGAGATTTACTCTTTGCTGCAAGCCACACTTCCTTGTCTCTCTCAGAGCAAAATTAAATACTGAGAAAGAGGAAAAAACTATTACAAATTGTTTGCTGCAGATGACAACTGCAAGATCCCAATAATTACCTTTGAGCAGTGGCTCAAATGCTTATCTCCTGACCAAATTCCCACCACCAGCAGGA
>NW_009259590.1:711228-718645 GCF_000687185.1 Egretta garzetta
AGCAGGAACCAGCAGCATGCAGATGCCCTCTATCTGCAGAAGCCCCCCGCTTCAAGAGCTAATGCTTAGGAAAAGAGAAAATACCACACCAAGGAACAATAAGTTATTTTCAAAAGCTCTTTTCTTTCAGTCACAGTGGGATACCGCAAAGGGCTGAGCAGATCTATATGAAAATCACTGAGTTTTGGTTCAGTCATCAAACATTTTTGTTTCAGCTGGGCAAGCACATGGTTCTCAGAAGGATGTGTTGGGAGATGTTTGGGGGGGAGGGGTGGTGGTTAGAATTTGTATACATTATCTGAATATGCTCTCTAGACATTTCTGAGATGTAAACCACATTCTGATTTTCCATATTCTCATAAGAATTGCTTAACTGTTTCAAAACTCTTTTTGTTGACCAAAATAAGTAGTTTTGGTATCCGCAAAACTGTATTTTTTAAAATAGCAGCCATCTGAAAACACATCTGCCAGCTGTAGGAATAAGCACTATCTGCAAGTTCCCAGGTGCTTTCAAACCCTGTCAAAGCCAATGAAGGCTAATTAAGGCTGATCCCCGCTCCTTGGAGGCACCCAGTATCTTGTACATTTGAGTCACAAAAGCTCAATTATAATAATAATAATAATAATAATACAGGTAATAGTAATACCTAGCTTATATATAACACAGTTCACTACAGAAATGGCAAAGGGAAACAGGGGCAGGGAGGGGTAGCAAAATGCCATGGGCTCCGAAGAAGTCAGCAGCAGAGCAAGGACTGATGCCCAACACAAGTCCCAGCCATGTCTCCTGTGTGGGGCCAAGAGAGACAGAAGGGGTCAGAATGTGCGAAACAGAGGGGTCAGAATGGTGAGAGGCACCCTAAGAAAGAAAATACAGGAGCCCCATTCCATCTTTGCCCTTCCCCAGTGCTGCTCAGACCCCCTGTGCTCCTCTCACTAGGAGGTTTCACCAGGGAGCATCATACAACTTATTCCAAGCCAGAAATCTGTGGCTTTCATTAACACAGGACTGTGTTAATGAAAGGATGCCATCCAGCTGTTCCACGCAATGCTGCTGTGATCCCACAAGCAGAGGAAGGAATAAGTGTGAGTCTGTGTTTGTATATGGAGAGTGATACCCTTCCTTGGCCAACAGCCTGCATACATCCTCCTCAGCCTGCCAGTTGCTTCTGATGCGACCATACACTTTGCTCTTGAAATCATACCCTCTCTTGGCTTATGCAACCCTCCTTTCACACCTCCAACTGTTCCTTTGTGTGATCTTCCCATCCTCCTCTACACCCTCCCCATCTCCCCAAGCTTCCCAGGAGACCTGTTCTTTCTTTTTCTCCTTTCCACCTTCCTTCCAGTCTTGGCTTCTATTGTTTGTTCATGACCCACAGCTCTGCCTCCACTCCAGGCTTACCTTTCCACCCACACAAGATCTTGGCATGCCTTCCCAGTGCTCTTGCTGTACATCTTGTCGATCAGCTGAAACTTCAACATGGCTAAAAGGACAGCTCCTAATTTTGTTTGGCCTAAAATCAGGACATCTTCTTGTCTCAGAACTTGCTCTGGGGTTTCACACAGAGGAAGCACCCTAGGTTTTGTACAAATGTCTGTATAGTTGTGCACTTTGCAATCTACCCATACTCCTTCAACTCCCTTCCTAGTCTTTTCTATTTTGATTCCATGCACTTTGCAATCTACCCATACTCCAACTCCCTTCCTAGTCTTTTCTATTTTGATTCCTGTGAGCTGCTCTTCTCGGTACTTCACAAATGGCATCTTCTCTTCCTCGTGCCCTCTTAGAAGGCTGCCACAAAGGTCACTTTTCATTGCTTTAACTGAGTCCTGCAGCTAGTGACACTGCTGATGGATAACGCTGCTGTTGGCAATTTTAACTGACTCTTTACCCACTCATTTAACCAACACAAACCCAGTCTATCTTACATGTAAAAAGATATCCAAGAAGTCCATTCCAGATAGCACAGCTAACATGGTATCCTTGACTGATTAAAATACACCTAATTGAATTTATTTACAGCTGCTGTAATAGGTTGAGTACATACATATCAGATAAATGGTTGATAACTATAGCCTCCTCTGAGTGGGAATTCATCTCCCAAAACTACGTGAAGAACAGTCAGCGCAAAGTCCAAGTGCCTGAATAGCAACTAACAGCACCAGTTTGTAGAGTTAGTGTCTTCCCAGCCCTGAGACAGATTAGACTCGAGCCCTTGCTGAATAATTGATCAAACTTTCTCAGGGCACAATCAGAGCAATCAGCAATAGATCACACAAATGGAAAGTGAACATGAGGTCTCCTTAATGACTACTTAACCCCACCGATCATGACGTCAACCTATCGAAGGCATATAAGAGGCTGCTTTTCAAAATAAAGCCTCCCGATGTTTTTAGATAATCTCCCCTGATAATTATGACTACTCCTATTTTCATAAGAGTCATCTCTATGGCTGAGCAGCACCACGGAAGGACTTAACAAGGCCAGGTGGTGCACACTTGTTTTCCACGTGCACGGGAACCAAAAGAACACTTCAAGAAAGTAACACACAACGAACGTTAAGGACTGCTGCAGATGGGTCCCTCGGGAAGCGCTGGCATCATTACGTAGAGCAAAGGCAAGCCACAGCGCTTCATTTTACAAACCCTGACACGGCTCACAGCACTCTTGTGGCCACAGTGCTTCCAGCACGGGGCCCCAGCGCATCCACAGACACCACCACGCTCACAAGACTTCCTCCTTAATTGCCCATCTGCACTGAACGGGACCCATTTCACAGTGACCTAAGCATACTAAATCAGTGCTACAGCCATTACCAGCAAGGCTCTGGGGCCAGATTTGATTTAAGGTGTCCTACATGCTCAAAACTGTTTGGTTTGGTATCTCACTTGTGTCTTCAAACCTCTAAAAATATTTTTAGAAGGCCTGGCTCTAGGGTCTACAAACACAGTGGCCCTTTAGCTTTTATTTTGTCAAAGAAGGAATGCTGCCTACACCCCTGCAAGTGCATCCCAGTTCTTCAGCTGAAGCACTCCCCATCCTCTCCTAGAGCATAAAAAGTTGCCTGTCTTTGCAAATAATAATAATGCCCAAAACAAACTCTCAGAGGCAGCGTCCCTGGAGAATACCACCTGCTTGAATCAGAACAGGAAGGAAACAGATTTAAAATGTTCTCCAATTTATTTTGCAAGCCATTTTGAAGTCTGACTATGTATTTGAATGTTTTCTCCTGGGGACAGGTGCATAAGCACAAATACAAGCTCTTTACAAAAGTAACTGTTTCGCATATTTAGAAAAGAACATACAATTGCAATCAATATTTTCCACAAAGCAGGCATTTTTCAAGATCTGCTTTCAACACAGCCAGATGTGATGCAGGTCTATTATTAGCAAGAATTTAAGCAACGCTATGTCAAAATGAAACAAGAGAGGTAGCAAGCAAAAAATAATAATAAAAAAGAATCTAATAGCCCAGATTATTTTCCAATAGCAGGTTTTTCATACACCCCAGTGTGGCAGTACTCAAGAAAGCCTTCCACAGTTATATGTAATTTTACAGCCAGGTGTCAAGCATACAGGGGCAGGAGGTAATTTCCTAGGGCAACCAGCTCACAAGGGCAGCGGAGTCATGGCCTGAGGTGAGAGACCCCGACCACCACAGCTTCTTGTCAGAACAACTCCTCCAGGCTCCTTCCTCCCTGAGCAACTCAGGACCACACATTATAGGAGACAGAGCTCACACTGCTATGAAGCCCTGAGAAAAAAACAGTACTTGAGGGATCATCCTTGCCATGAAACGGAGTTTCACCTGCACCTGAGAGATGCTGAGCTGCAATAGGTACGTATCTTCCCAGACCGCACATCAGGCATGCTAACTCCTAACATCACCATAAAAATTCAAGACCCACATCTTCATGCCATCCAGAAAGACACGGGAAGCTAACAACAAGACTCTGGATTGGTGTTGGCAGTTTTTTCACTTATTTTTTTAAAGAAGCATCTACAAGTCTTGCCTGTATTTTGATATTAACAAGGATCTTAAGAGCCAAGAGAACAAGAGGATCCTCCTCTGGATTGCTATACCAGACCCTCATCCTCTTCCTAGCACCTTCTTTAAGGGGAGTAATTAACTCAGGATTCAGTTACCGTGCCTGGGATCTTATTACTGCTCTAGTAAGTATTAGTGCCATATTACGTCACCACGATACCCATGTGCATGAAGTCATACAACTACGTAGGTATAGATTGATTAAGAGCTCATTCAAATGACCAACAGGCCTTTAGCAGAGTGAAGTTGTCTTTGGGTGCAATACAGCCAGCACACTCATCAACAACTCACGCAACAAACAGGATTGCTGATGTGAAATGTGAAATGTGAAATGTGGTTAAGCCCCGATGCCACAGACCTGTGGTAGAGAACTTGGGCAACCCTGTAACACTGACAATTTCTCTACACATCCTAAGCCAGGAAAAACAAAACCCAGACACGATGACATGAACTTTCAAATAAAAGCCAATGTATTTCCAGTATTTAAAAACTACTCTGAACAGTCACATGTATATCCACTCTTTTAGTGCATATACATGTGACTGTATACAAGGATCCACCTCTTGGGAGGTTTTTAATTTAAAAAGGTACAGAACATACTTAATACCATGAGGATACCATATTTAATATCATTAGAAGTGTAGTCAAATGATCCACAGTATTTTATTCTCTTCAGCACTGACCTGAACTGTGTCCAAGCTGTAGTCACTTCAAATTGGGTTGAATCCAAAGTTACTGGAGACCAAACTTCCCTCACTTCTGGTCCTTCAGCCAGCAGGAACAATGAATTATTTAACAATAAAAATCAGAGCAGACTGCTGTAACACTGATCACCTCAAATCATCACCACCACCTCTTCTGGCAGCCCAGAATCGCTGAGGAAGACAGACCCTCTGGCTGTTATTCCCTTCCCTGAGGAACTGCTCTGGACAGAAGCCAACCCTACCTGAGTAACCAGGATGCCCCTGCTCCTCCCAAAGCTCCACGATCAAGAAGAACCCCAGTTCTGCCGATGGTGCCACTGCTCCGTGCAAGTACAGGCAGGGTTGGCATCTGCTGAGGTGTCTGCTAGATATAAACCTAAACAGAACAATCCAGATTTGCCCACTTCAGTAAAAATCTGAGTTTATATCTGAGTAGAATTTAATACAAGTACACCAAGTCCAAGGAATGCCAGCTTATTAATTTTAATATCAGGCTTCCCTCAGGTCTTTTTTACTTCAGGTTATTATTTCTCAATCAAAACATTTAGTAATTTTAAAGCAGATGAGGAATTAACTGTTAGATGTGCTTACCAAGATCAGGTATTGCAAGCCACCGGGCAACTTAATGAACACAAAGCACATGGATAGCCTCGAAAGCACTACACCCCGGAGCAAGTATCTCAGCTCTGAAGGGTAAGATGGCTAAGGCTGAGATACAGAGCGGGGAGGAAAAAAAGGCATTTGCCAAATCTGGACTGGCACACAAAACAACAGGCAGTGTGAGATACTCCACTGGCTCTGGTCCAAGTCAGGTAAGTTTAACAGGGTTTATTAGCTTGGGTGTCCCTGCGGCACCCAGGACGGCAACACATGGAAGGAACCACAAGGAACAGCAACCAATGAAGCACAAACATTTCCAACTTTCTCAAGCAACACTCGGCTAAAAGCAGGTTGGGAAATGATGATCCACACCAAAGCTTCAGCAGGTGAACCATAAGACGATGCATATGTCTCCAGGCAGTCTTCTCACTCTTTAAATCACTGTATCAACACTTCACCCTTGCAGTGATCATACTTCACGGTGAATCCTATCCCTCAGATTTGTTAGGCTTATGAGGAGTTACAGCATCATAAGTAACTGCTTAATGTTCTGCTTGCTGCTGTTGTAGTTCAATCTCCTCACACAGACAGTAAGAGAAAAAAGAGACTACGTTAAAATTCTAGGGAAGAAAAAAATCCTCTAGTTCTCCTTCACTAGAGGGAATACAGACATTCTGGGTGCCCAGGTCTGATCTCAGAGCTAGAACCTATGGAATGAAGTCTCACTCGCTGCTCTTCTCGCCCCTGCTATAACCCCAGGCTGGGAGAGCCTGTCCACAAGGCTGAGCCAAGTGCCCTGTACACCCCAAAACCAACAGCACAGGGTTGGGGTGGTGGGAGCTCAGCTGTCCCCTCACCTTAACCAGTCACTCGCCAACTACCTCAGCCCAAAGACTGAGCCTACTACAAGCTCTGCTGACTTTTGGATCAGGAGGATATCTAAATAATTAAATATTACGTAATTATCCATTTCATATTTGTGCAGCAGGAACAGACATGTGAAGCCAACCCACAATGTTTTTATTAATTTGTAAAATGCTATAAAATATAAACTAATTATAATTTGATTATGTACTGAGCACTATTGGTGCTTTTGGATCTTTGCTTTGAGGATCTAACTAACAAAAGGACAGATTCTGCTGGGTAAAGGCGTACCATTACTCTGAACAAACCAGGTCAGCTCCTAGCTCTCCTAAGGCCACCTTAAAGCGCCAAACAACTCCACATCGCATCAGCCTGGGCCTTACCTGAGATGACCCTTCCTTAGGGAGAGAGCCTTGAAAGAAAGCAAGGAACAGCAAACACAAATTAACATCACCAAGCGACAAAAGGAGGAGAGAAACCAGATTCCCCATTAAGCCCAATATTTCTGAAAAGTTCAAGCCTAGGTTTTGTTCCTGAGAGCTTACAAACTGCTATGTGCCATCCTAACATCTTTTAAAGGCTCATGTGATTATTTTCCCCCAACCTGGCAAAAGATACAGCAAAATCAGCCTGTAAGTGTTGATGTTGGTGTTTCTACAGTGAATCAGGAGAAGACCACCGGGACCGTGGCTAACAGCAGCAATTCAGGGTTTAACTCTATGGTGCTGTGACCTGAAATTTAATTAAGAGACATACCTGCCTTCCGTGCAGGAGCACCGCTACCGCAGCCAAGACCTAAGCCAGGGCAGTACATGTCACCAGGCAGCCACCTAATCAATCAAAAAACCAGAAGGCGATCATCCCTAAAATCATTTGTAGCCTAGTAGGGTCAGAAAACCCAACAACGCCGAGTCTCCCAGAGCCAGACAAGTCTCCCATCACTACAGGAACACTTGCTCTTCATCAGCATCTTAAAAGCAGGCTTTCCTATTCCTTTATTCTCCCTCAAATTCGTGTCCGTGTGCACCCACCTGCCCACCCCTTCCTGTGTGGAGGGCACAGGCAGCACACCCCCCCCCCCCCACACCCCCCCCCATCACCCCTCGAACACCGCCTGAGAGACCCCGGCGGGGGGGGGGCACCGCCCGCAGCCGGCCCGGGCGGCGCGGCCCGGCCCCCCGCGGGGGGGGGGGGGGG
>NW_009259590.1:719089-719541 GCF_000687185.1 Egretta garzetta
CATTTTGGGGGGGGGTAGGCGGCTTCACCCTGCCTTCCAAAACGTCGTGCCATCGCCTTCCACGAGTCCTCGGGACTACCGTGACCTGGCGGAGGACGACAGCCAACCCCACCCGCGCTCAGGTGGACTTCGTCAACACGCAGCCCCGTGTCAAAAACTGATCTGCGGCCACGGCAGGTTGCACTGAGCCTGTTTCTGAGGTCGTGAGCGCTACCTCGCTTTTCATCACGCACACAGAACTCTTCTAAAGAAACAAGTTGCTCCCCATCTCTGATAACCTTTAATAGCTGACAGCTGGCCCTCACGTCCTTTAGAATCATAGAATCATAGAATGTTTAGGGTTGGAAGGGACCACTAGTGGTCATCTAGTCCAACCCCCCTGCAGGGAGCAGGGACACCGCTAACTAGATCAGATTGCTCAGAGCCCCATCCAACCTGGCCTTGAATGTTCC
>NW_009259590.1:719806-726018 GCF_000687185.1 Egretta garzetta
GGGGCAGAATCACTTCCCCCGACCTGCTGGCCACGCTTCTCCTGATGCAGCCCAGAGTACGGTTGGCCTTCTGGGCTGCCAGCGCACATTGCCGGCTTTATTTTCCCATATCCAGGTTTACATTTCTACAACTAAAGAGGAAGCAATGGGGTAGCTGTTGCAGAAAGCTCAAGCTGTTGCAAGATGGTTTTGCTTTGCTTATGTTTCTATTGCAGGCAAACTACGGCACAGCACAGAGGAGACTGACCCAAGCCCTAAAGCGCTAGGGACAAGGCAGAGCTTTAGCACATTTCTCAACCCCTTGTAGCTCATGAAGTTCTTGCCATCCCATTGCCAAGCGCTGGGCTGCACGCAGATGGATGAGGGAAGTGCTCAGCTGCCAGGCTTAATCTGGTGCCCAGATTTGAGGACAAAGATGAAAATGGGGGTAAAGAAGCCAGATCCGTGCAGCAAGCTTTGTAAAACACAAATGGGCAACTCCAGAAGTAGAATGAACTTCAAAATGACACGTTCCAAAAAAGACAGGATAAAATATCTGTGTCATTTGAAGAACTTGCTATAGATGTGTGATGAGAGAATATAAACTGTCTGCATAGGATCCTGTTATGCAGAACATGTAAGTGCAACACTAGAATAAACCTGAAAGCATTCTCGAGTCCATCTCCCGTCTCCAAAGCAGGATTTGGCCAACCTCAGACAACCACAACTAATTATTTTCCAACATTGTTTTGAACTCCTACAGTAAAAGTGATTCTGATCTGTTATAAGGCCAAACTGTTTCCTTAACTGCAAAAATCTTATTAAGTAAATTCACGTGGCTGCAAATTGTATAGCTCTACCTCACTGAACACGGAGAACAATTAATCACCATTTGCATAAACACATATTGCAAAGCTGTAAAGACTGTTGCCAGGAAGACTGTTATATTTGCTCTCAAACCCTTTCTTTTCCAAACTAAACTCTCCTGCAGTCTGTTTTCTTTTTGTTGCCCTCCCCCCCCTTTTTTTTCCCAAGGATTCTTTAATTATTGTGGAGGTGATGTCCACATACTGCCCAAACTGTGCACAACACAGATCACCACTGCCGCCCATGGCATTTGGAATTTTTTACATCACCCCCATATTGCTGGCCCACCTTCCGTTTGAGGGCTGCAAAAACCTCCAGGTTGAGAACAGCTGCTCACACAAGCATTCCCAAGCTGGTATTTGTACAAGTACA
The DNA here is from genome assembly GCF_000687185.1 of Egretta garzetta. Lineage (NCBI taxonomy): Eukaryota > Metazoa > Chordata > Aves > Pelecaniformes > Ardeidae > Egretta > Egretta garzetta. Next base: position 721,025 of record NW_009259590.1, read on the forward strand.
GTCTTTTGTACCTACCTACCTTAACTTAGTTAGACTTTATTGATTTCTCCCATTATAAGAATAAAAATGATATTGGAAAATGTCTTCCACTTAGTTTCTAAACTGATGTCACCTATAAGTGTTTTAGGTTTATTCTGCTTTTCATCACCCACATTATACTTGTAAACATTGCATGGCACTAGTTCAAACCTCCACTGCGAGGACTGTTTAGCTTTGCCAAAGGAATGGTGATTACGGTCATATGAATGTAGTTCTTCGGTCAGTGGTACATCCATCTTAGAGAAGTTTCAGCCAAACCGTATTTCCCTAATTTATTTACAAAAACTATAACAATATCCAGATACACATTGTCACCTTGCTTCACTCCTACCCAGCGGGTCAGCTGGACGTTAGACTGGTGCTAGAGATGAAGTTTCCTTGCAGCCTTTGACTTCTGTGTTAGCTGAGGCTATAACTAGGAGAGAAGTTCGATACTAGAAAACAATATTCTTGAAGTCTGGATTTACTGCTGTTGGCGGCTGGAGGGGTAGGTTGGGGTTTTTTTTCATGACAGCTGCTTGCTTCAGTGAAACATTTTAGGAAGTCCCTCTCCTGTTTTTAAAAGCCTGTAATTGCCCATCAGACTACAGCAAGGGATTTTTTTTGTTGTTGTTTCAAAATGCTGGTGTAATCTCTTGAAACTTTGCTTACAGCTGCCTCTAAATTCTTAGGATTACTGCTTGGAAATATAACCACTGCACAGAGTCAGCAGTTCTAAGTTCATCCTTAAGCATAACTTTCATTTTACATCTATGTAATTTTATAAACAAACTAAAGAACACCTGTTTTCATAATTAAAATACTGAAATAACTGTTAATTGAATGCTCCCATCTTCATGCCTAGTCAAACCTTTGCATGCTGCTGCAAAATGCAAATAATTTTCAGAATTGTGTGCAGGAAGACTCATGTCACTGAATAGTGAAAATTCTGAAAAATTCTCCTACTCAGCTCTTGGGATGGCTCAAAGATACAAGGAGAAGCAAACGGGATGGTCACGTTATGAAAAAGCACCACTGCAGGGAACAGTATTAAACATATTGCTTAAATGTGTTAAAATAAACTTATTCCGTATATATGGAATCATAATAATTTAGCTGAAGACAACCTGTCAAGAAACGAAAAAAATAAGCTTTTGTAGCCGTGTTGAATCTTCAGCTTCCTTGAGAAAGACACCTGCAAGCCAGAGGGAAATAGAAAAAGAGAAATCTCTTTCAAGTTTCCCTTCAAGAGAAGAACTCAATACTACATAGCTGGAAGAGCTAGCTTAACCTCGGTGCCCAGAAACAGCAGAAGAGGATTGGTACTGCAAAGTGCATCCTTAAGCAACTTCCTAAGTGAAGAAACTGATAAGAAATGACAAATTTGAAGCTGTATTCCCAGTATCTGCTAGAAAGAACTCTTCATCTTTATCTTATATCATCCTTATCTTATCCAGGGGTTTCCCAAGAAGAGATTCAAGTACTCCCACTGTACCTCACCTATGAATTGCCACCCTATTGCACCTACACTGCTACCCATCCCCTGCAACACGAGGATGCCAGAAAGCTTCTCTGTCAGCCTGCACACCCAAAGCAGCAGCCGGAATTGACAAAACTGGCAATGCAGTATTACCAACAGGATCCTACCTGCATGAAGATGAGCAGACAATTTTGACCAAAAACACCTGGTTGAGTTTTCCTTAAGAGGCCTCTGGCTCTTGTATCTGCGTATCGAAAATTAGGAGCAGAAATGCAGAGAGGCAGGATGAGTTTATGCTGATAACAGAATATTCAATTATTTGCCTTACTACACAGTAGGGTTTTGGCTTTATTCCAGTGTTTCCTCCTTTCCCATTAACAAGGGTTTGAGTGCAGCACTGGTGATTATTAGTTTTTCCAATGTCCACCCTGCTTGTTATTTAGGCCCATTCCTTCTTAACAGCTAATGCATTTAATACAGGCCCATTTTATATTCAAATAATTTCTATTTCCTCAGTGTTTCTTCTTCCAGGTAAGGACACTTCAATTCCTTTAGCCTTAGAGAGTCATACTACCAAACTAATTCGCTCAGTTTAGGCCCCTTTTATATTCAAAATCTTTCAAATTTCTATTTTGTAATTCTTCTTGTAGGAGAGGACATCTCAACTCCTTTGGCCTTTCTTGACAGTACAGCTACGATCAGCTGGAGAAAACACCAAGGAGAGTAACTGTCCACATTCTTCTTGAATTGTTGTGGCCAGAAGGAGGCATTTAAGGCTACATCCTCACAGGGATGAATGATGTCACCAATTCTAGTGCTTGTTATTGTTTATAGAAAATACTCCAGCTTAGAATTCTGAGTCTGTTTGCTTCTCCTGCAGTTATTGTTGCCTAGTGATCATTTCCCATTCGTACCTGTTCTCAGTACTGAGCTTCACATTTATTTCCACACCTACTTCTTCCACATCACCTCTCCAATTTATCATTTTGAATTCTAGTTCTGTCCTTGTACAGCTTAGGGTCATCTGCAGAATTAATAAATGCACATTATATTTCTTCATTTGAATATCCAATGATACCAGATCTGCTGGAGGCAGAGTACAGTAACAGGCTTATCACCAAGTTCATTTCCCACATCTGTGGGATCAAACCATGATAAACACTGCTGAAATTGCACACTAGGAAATGGAGCGAGTAAACTGTGAAAAATAATTTATTGTACTAATTTTCAACAGCCAGTAACCTTAATTTTATGCTTAGAGATAAATGATGCCAAACACGTCTCATACAGGGAAATATTTTGTAGTTGTTCTTTTAACAGCCTCAGCTAAAAACATCGCTGCAGATCAACATGAGTTCCAAGTGGTAACTCACTTTGCGCAAACTAAATACAACAAGCAACCATCTTCTCTTCCCATCTCAAACAGGGCACAGCAAGTTTGTGGAGATACAAATGCACAAGCAGCATTCACCAGGTGAATGAAGGCACCAGGTACTGTACCAGAAGACAGCTAAGGTATACCAGTCACTACCAGTATGCCAGGATCACCCGTAGTTCCACTCCCAGATACTTCTTGTCGTACATTCAAAGGTGTCCCAAACAAGCATTTTGTGTTACCTCTGACATTTACATTCTGTCATTAAAATTAATATCAGTGCTTCTCCAACCGGATCCTCTAACATCTTCTTTTCCTCTTGGGGAGAGAGACTTCTGAAAGGAAACAAAGAGATTTTTCTGACAAGCTTTTCAATCTATCTTCCCTCACGGGAATGATTAAAGCAGAATTAATTCTGCCCAGCAAAGGAAATAAATTAGATGAACTTGAGACCCAGTTCCTCTCCCCATGGTTTTAAATACGAAAAAATCTTTCTAGATTCTACAGCACACTATCATTCAAAATATCAATTAAAATTCCATTGATGAACAAAATATTGTCCTTCAAAACTTACCTCAATCTTGACAGCTTTCTGCTCCCCATGAACACCTTTAAGATTTCATTGTGAATTTGACAAATGGAATACTCACAAAATTAAGCACTAAATACCTCAAGAGATTGCTCATGGGTATTTTAATGCTTCACAATTTGCTGGCAAATTCTGAGAAATTGGCAATGTTCTTGATTTAGAATGAAACATTTTGTCCACAACAGCTTGAAGGAAAAGTAACTAAATAAAGTACAATATGAAATGCACCACTGTACCCTCAATCCGACAATTTAAAATTGAATTCACAGTGTCTACAACTAAGGTAATCAGAGAATGTAATCTCATCTCAGTACTACAAGATGCTCTTTTGCTTTTAGAAAGAGCAAATATAAATGGGCTACCTCACTACAAATGTATTTTAATAGTTATTATGTTCCCTTGTATGAAATAGCCTTCCATTACACACAATTTTGGATAGTAAATTAACTCCAAAAGACATACTCCTCACACTCATCTATGCCATTAAAGCTTTCCAGAAGTTGTACTTAACCCTTTACTCCCCCTTTAAGCAACCTAATGAAATCCTACTTTTCCAGGTTAAGAACCAGTACCTCTGGTCTATCAAGTCTGCCTTCCACTACGTAAGCAAGACCCATCAGTCCTAGACTAGCTAGAGCTGCCAGTGGAAATCACACCTTTAGCTGGCCAGCTCCTCTCCCAGGAACACCACCCGTGTTTGAGACATGGCAGCAAAGCAGTACCTCAAGATAAAGAGGATTCGATTTTCTTTGTACAGTGTCTGTTCCATGGTGCTTATATTCCCCTCAAGCAATACTGAGAAGAGACCCTGAAGCTTCAGAGTTGCAGACCAGTTCAAGAACATCCAACATCTCAATTTGGACTATATGCATTTGATGCTTCCGTAGCGCAACTCCACTACCAGCTTTAAGAAACCTGCTTTACCATTGCTTCCAAATAAAAATTACATTATTTCCAGTAACATGAGTGATAGCAAAGTAACCCCACTCTTCTGTTGTGGTTCCCAGACTCCTACCCCAACTATGTCAGACAACTTCCAATACAGCAGAGGACAGTCTTACTGTACATGTATACTGTACTTAATCCTTGAAATATTGCCCAGCTGAAAGTAAGGCTATAGGGAAACTTCTGTGTCCCCTCACTTCCACATAGGTGAAGGCAGCAAGGGCTATTCTGACCTTGAGTGCAGGTTACATCAGTTCCCAGAGCTACCAGACTTAGAAACATAGAATCGCTTTGGTTGGAAAAGACCTTTAAGATCATCAAGTCCAATCTTTAACCTAACCCTGTCATCCCACCACTAAACCATGGCCCTAAGCACCTCATCTATCCTTCTTTTAAATACCTCCAGGGAGGGGGGCTCAACCACCTCCCTGGGCAGCCCATTCCAGAGCCTGACAACCCTTTCAGTGAAGAAGATTTTCCTAATGTCTAGCTTAAACCTGCCCTGGCGCAACTTCAAACCATTCCCCCTCGTCCTATCATCTGTTCCCAGGGAGAAGAGACCGACCCCCACCTCCCTACAGCCTCCT
>NW_009259590.1:726160-735840 GCF_000687185.1 Egretta garzetta
CTTTTTCCACCAGGCAGCTTTCCAGCCACTCTTCCCCGAGCCTGTAGCACTGCATGGGGTTGTTGTGACCAAAGTGCAGGACCCGGCACTTGGCCTTGTTGAACCTCATACAGTTGGCCTCAGCCCATGGATCCAGCCTGTCCAGGTCCCTCTGCAGAGCCCTCCTCCCCTCAAGCAGATCAACACTACCACCTTCTGTAAGTTTATAAGTCTGTTATCTTCTGTAAGTGGGAGAATGACCGAGAAATCACTTTTCCCTATACATTGGAGCTCTTCAAGCCAGATTTGTATTATAGAAGCCCTGTTTAAAACAGGACCAATTTGAACTCTGAACACACCATAATGAGATCTATGTAGAAAAAACAGGACTCTCAGGATTTTGCCACCACACCTGTGCTTGTAACACAGTCTCAGAGCAAAGCTTCAATTTTCATGCAACAATTTACAGGCTAAAAACTAACCTAGCTTTTACAAGGCAGCAACACATGGTCCAAAATGTCAGCTTTAGTTTCAGAAAAATATAGCCTAGTAAAAAAACAAGTCACCGTTTTGTTAGAATTTCAATCATCGTACCTTCTTCATCCGAGTTCTCCTCTTCTGTGATTACAGGCATCCCAATATGCCGAGTAACAGTTTCCTTTGCCACTTGCATTTCACCTGCAGGTAGATTTTTTTTTTTTTTTTTTTTTTAGAAAAAACTGTCATCATTTTTTTTTCGTTTTTTGTTTCTACATCTCGGGTCCAGCAGTTAAATGACTGTTCACTTGCTGCTCTCTTGACTTCCTAGTCAAAGGCTGTGGAGAAACACCTACGTTTCACAGTACCTCCATATGGCTCACTAAAGAAACCTTCAATAACAAGTAATTACCACTGTAAGTTTAAAGCATACTAATCACCAACTCAGTCCAGAGATAATTCTAAATGCCCTTATTCCTCTTCAACACTTCATCTACTGTTTTAAAGTGAAGCAAAGGCAACATTGCCTAATGCCCACCTCTGAAGAGGGTTGAATTTTTCAGTAACTTTTTTTCTAGCAGAATCTAAGTAAGTCAGAAAACAGAGTTTGGAACTTCAAAATGAAATCCCTGTCTTCCTAACAAAGTTAATTCAAAACTATTTTGTTGTTCAATTTCATTTAACCTTTAATAAATAATAAGTAAATGAAAAACTTAAACAGCAGAGCAAATTTCTATCAGTTTAGAAGTTGGATATCAGAAAGATTATTTCCTTCAGGGGAGTAATTTCCCATGTTTTCAGAACTGGGAGATAAAGAGATCTAAAGAAAGTCTTGAAAGATGAAAAAAAGACACGTAAGTTGGGATGTGCAAATACCTAGAAAATAAAACTCCACCAATCCAGATGACATAAATGCTATGATAGAAAAACAACTAAATCAATCACTGGTCAGTTCAGATATGCCAAAGATCAGCAACACGAGACAGGATCTCTCCAACAGAGACCTGAAATAAATAGCTGATCTCCCTCTCCTTCCTCACGTCCTCTTTTGATCTAGCAAAGTACCCTCACACCAGGTCTTTACATCAAAATGAGTCAGTCCTCAAGTTCTGAGCCCTGATCTCTTTCAAAATATATTAACATAAATGATGACACCATACAACAAGAATCCATATAATTGGCTAATCCTTCAAGTTCTTGGTCTCAGCATCATACTTTCAACAAAATTCACAAATAAAGGAAATGAAAAAGATACTAACTTAGCAGCTTTGGACCAAGTAAGTCAATTTTTTTGAAAAAAACTTCTGGTCTGAGGCAGAAAGGACTTCTCAGTCCCATTTGCTTACTTTTAAAAATGTTCACCATATCCTCACTTACTCCATTACATTCTGTTTGTACTTGCTCTCTCTATACACAGCCATTCTTGTCACCCACAAAATTCTATCCTCTCCACAGCATTCAAGGGGAGATTTAATATTCCATAATATTTCCTGTTGAAAGTTTGAAGTATTTTTCTGACTACATTAAACAAGGGCTTTCACTGAGCACATACAGGGACATCCCAAAGCTTCTTATACCAGTATAGATAAACCAGAACCATATCAAGTACAAGCAGTTAAAAGTATTTCCTTCCAGGGTGCACTGCAAAGTAAGAAAAAGGTACCTGTTTTTTAAAAGTTTACTCCTTAAATTTTTTTTTTTTATTCATAGCTAAAACTATAATGCTCAGGAGAAATAAAATAGAATTAAAGAACAGAACAAAAAACAATTCACAGGTGTATAAAAAAACCTCCTGTCAAGAAGGGAGAAGTTAAGTCTAGCTATAAATGAAACAAATCTAGAACCGTTACGATGTAATAATTGCAATACTGAGATTAAGGAAACAATTTCATAAGAGTTTTGAAACTACATCAGTTGTTGACAAAAGATTTGAATTCACATGGAAGTACTAAACATTTCAGTAACAAAAGAACAAAATAAATAACGAGAATCAGATGGAAGGAGAATGACTGATGTGATAGTGTAGGTACTAGTCTTACAAAGCAATCATCATCATTAAAACATCAATATCATTTTCTCTTCACAAGTATTAGAGGCTATTCCTTCAAGAGCTCAGGACCAGAACAGAAACAGGCAAGTTTCTCCCAGAGGAGGGCTACAAAAATGATCCGAGGGCTGGAGCACCTCTCCTACGAGGACAGGCTGAGAGAGTTGGGGTTGTTCAGCCTGGAGAAGAGAAGGCTGCGGGGAGACCTGATTGCGGCCTTTCAGTACCTAAAGGGGGCCTATAGGAAAGAGGGGGAAAATCTTTTTAGTAGGGCCAGCTGTGTCAGGACAAGGGGTAATGGTTTTAAACTAAAACAGGGTAGGTTTAGACTAGATATAAGGAAGAAATTCTTTACAGTGAGGGTGGTAAAACACTGGAACAGGTTGCCCAGAGAGGTGGTGGAGGCCCCATCCCTGGAAACATTCAAGACCAGGTTGGATGGGGCTCTGAGCAACCTGACCTGGTTGGCGGTGTCCCTGCTCCCTGCAGGGGGGTTGGACTAGATGACCTCTAGGGGTGCCTTCCAACCCAAAACATTCTATGAGTCTATGATTCTAAGTTTTACCTTGGATTTCATGAAGATAGTATGAACTTATCAAAATTATCAGATAGGCTGATTTCCATCAAAAAGATAGCTTCAAAAGCAGAAGCTATCTGTCAGAAGAAGACACAGTTAGACACATATCTTAATCTCCAGTATGTCTGCTATATTGCCATAGGAAAAATTAAGATGCTGCCACACAGGACGTGCTTTTCCAAATTCATGCCTTTCCAGAGAAATATTAGCAGAGATATGTATGAGACTTCAGATTAAACAATATACTGCATGCATTCATGTTGTCTTGCTACCTGATCAGAATGCGGAAAACAGACAAAAAAGTTCAATTATGACAGAGGTATCACAAAACATTCCTTTAATCTTCCACCTCCACTGATCAACAGTAAAATTTAACCCAGCTAGCTCAGCTAGCAAAGCAATGCATAAATTTTTTCAGTCTCTCCAGGTTCACGAATGCAATGGAGAAATACCTTTGATTTCCAAAGAATTTCTGCTCCTTGCTGGCTGTGTTCTCCTACTGTTTTTTTTACTTCGGTTTGGAGATTTTCCATAATTCGATCCTGATTCAGAAGATTCTAATTTTACTTGACGATGTCTTCTGGATTTGGAAGCCTAGAACCCAAATGTACATATGAATGACACAAAAAAGCTAAACTTCTATAGCCAGATATTACTGTATGTCACCCAGTACTTTACAAGTCAGCAAGGACCAAAGCATCAGCTTCCACGTCAGGGTGGAGAAGGGCTGGAAGGGTGGAGGGCATGTCAGGGCGGAGGGAGGGAGGATTCCCACCAGTTACTGTCCTTCAGTGTTAACAGGAGAATGCCCTTCTGTGATATAATGGGTGTATCACTTAAAATTCAGGTAATGAAACATTCATTCATTTTCAAACCATTCTCTGTTGGCATCAACCTACACCATGTTCCACACTGGGGTGTGCAAGCAAAAGGAACACTTCTAAAAACTGCTGTGCCATAAAGCCTCCTTGCTGTCTTGTTTTGCTTAGGTGCCTAGAAAACAGTAGCACTGCATATTCACAAGTCTGGACTGTTGTACATTCCAGAGCTGTTTCATTTAACAATGCACTTCTTAATAAGAGATGTTAATAAACAAGGAAAGTTGTGATGTTTCTCATAGGCCTGCTATAAAAAAAGACAAGTCAACAGTATTTTTAAAGTAGCGGTTATTAAAACACTGTTTCCAAGAACTTCCAACTGACTTTAAACCCCCAAGTTCCATTTTCACAAGCATCTTCAGAGATTCCAGTATCTAAGCTTCAAGGAATTTGGGCAATTAAACTCGCAAATATTTTTATTCCACCTACTTAAAATTCCACTTACTTAAATGGACCATAGACATTGAAAGATACCTTGTAAATTAAAATCCCCCAAGCATAGACTGTATCTGCACTATTTCCATAAATCTAACAAGAATAATAACAGCTTTGGGTTTCCCCAATGTGTTAGGAAAACCAGAACATTCAAAGGTTGAATTAGAGACTGCAATTTTAACTCATTCCTTTCTGACCCAGCATTTACATTAAACTGGTACTTAAAACTGTTCTTTAAAAATAAATACATCCCTATCATCAAATTTTACACCTACCTCAACAACTGCAGAGTAAGACTTATATTTGATTCTAGCCAGCGCACTTGCTCTTTCAGAACCCTGCAAAGAAACAGAAATCAGTCAGAAAAAATTTTCATAGCCTATTATAGCAGTACTGAAATATCACATCAGACAATCACTTGAGCAATATCTCACTACAGCTGTAATTTTATAATTATTTCTATATAATTAGAATGCTGCCAAACTGTTACTTAAGAAAAAAAAGTTCAAATTTCATTAAAAAGGCAGACCATAATTTTGGTTGCCTTCACTGTTACAAAGCCCGAGAGGAGAAAAATCAAATTTGAAACTTCACATCTTACTCAAAGTTGAAATAAGCAGATAAGTACAACATGAGACAATTTTGTAACATAAAAAAAAAATGGATATTGCACTTAGTTGAAACTCCAGGAGGAACCATAAAGGAGTTTGGCCAAGGAAATACAGCTCTTTCCCCTCCCTACCTAAAAGAGACTTTTTACTACAAGCATCTAAGAACTATCACAGCAGTGAATGCTCACAGCTTAACAGAAAGCAATGCGATTTAAGAACACAACCAAACAAAACGCAAAAATTCCCACAACACAACCAGCCCCACTAGCTATTCCTGGAACTTACTTTGATGCTATGAAGCCTTGACATATACTGCTTAGCCTGTGATCAGAAGTCAAGAAACTAATGGATTTGGCCTGCACAACATAGCAAACTAGTCCATTTTCCTTACCTCTGATTCTAGAAAAGTCCCTTCTTCCTTTCTGTTTGGTATTTCATCTGTTTCTTTAGCATTTAGGAATAATTTCTGAAAAAAAACAAACCACCCACAAAGTATTTTTTTAAAATGTATCATATACAAGGCAGCTAAAATCCAAAAACTGTGAAAAACAAACCAAGAATTTACACATGCGCCCATTTCCCTCAGCAATCCTACACTATGGCCTTCCCTTGATCCAAGAATAAGTGTTACAGAGGTGTTTCATATGGTCATTCTAATACTGCCCACAGGTCACATCCTCCAGAGCTTACCTCTCAGCAATCACTTATGTTATCATAGAAGCAGTACCAGGTGTAAGTCCACATCCGTCTCCCCATACCGTAACGCTGCCTAGGGTTTTACTCATTCCATGTCTTCAGTGTTGCAGCTCCTTCTACTTAAGTCTGAGATTTACGAAGTATGTGCACAGGTAATTACACTAAGACAGTCAGTTCTTACATAATCACAAAACCTGTTAAGTTGCCGCAGCACAATGGTTGGTATTACCTACCATTCTATTCTGCTGCCATTCCTGATATTCCAAGGTTATGTCTTTAAGAGTAACTACAAATTCATCTTTTATCAAGCTTAGGGCCTTGTCTGGCTGGGATTTGTCAGCTGAAATGACACACTTCATTTTCTGATAGTGGTCATGAATATTCATCAGTTCCTAAAATAAAAAAAGAGACTCTTTTTCAGGAAAAAAAGATTCCAGCAGTAAAGCAATTTTAATACTCAATGAACAAAACCAGGGTTATACAAACCACTCTAAAGAGACCACTGAACTAGCAGTTCAGTGCTAGTATCAGAAACAGATTCTGTTTATATCAGTTCAGCTTTAGGGAGTCTAGCAATACTGCTGCCTAGCACTGTCCCATCAGTCCATCAAATCAGCAGAAGAAGAAAGAGTACCTTGCATTATTTAAACTAAGCAGGCAGTCTCAGTGATACTCAGGATCAGTGTTCATAGAGCTTTCATTCTGATATGGTGGTCTATTTTCACCTCTGTGTTCCTCCTTTTGAGGAAGGTCTTCTCACCTTGTCATTTCACAGATTACTGATTTCTGTACCACTGTAGTCAACCTTACTGGTGATATCTATTTGCTAGCAGCAACTGGAAAGACTTGTAAACAAAAATCTACTACTGAGTCATAATGAGCAATGTAAGAACCTATACTTGGCTTGAACTACTCCATTTTTTATAAAATATAGTATATATTAAACAAAGCCAAGTTTTAAAAGGAGAGATAAAGGTTAGAGAAGGCTATAAACTCGCAGATGAGTAAATTTATATCACTGCAAGTATCAAACCTGCAACCTGCATATGTATCAAAACAAACATGCTTCCCCTCACCCACTGTTTTCCATTTTTCTCTGCCCAAATGACAATTGGCCATTTATACCCTCCCCTTTTACATCGTACTGAGGCAAAATCACAAAACATTAGAGCATATTTCAGTATTGAAAAAGGTACCACAATTCTTCCAAAATAAATACTGCGTTTCTGATTGTTCCATAAAATTGCTTGCACAGACTATTACCTTAGTCTGCATTCCGCAAGAAGACTTACAAAGGACAAGACTGTGCTAATTAGAGAAGTTATAGCTCTTGGACAAGAGAAGAAGAAGAAAAACAAAACAAAGAAAAAAACCAGTGATTAACATGTAGTTTAAAAGTTCCTGTACCTCCAATACATCATTAGTGATCAGGCTGTTTACTCTGTTACTCGGGTCCTTAAACTCCTCTTTAAACTCGTTTTCCTGAATCTTCTTCTTAGTTCTATAGTTTAGCTAAAGGAAGAAACAATGCTTTGTAACTTAAACAGCAAACTTAAAACGGCATCTCCTCTTGAAAATTCTTACCGCCTATCCACCAAGAGATGCTGAAAGGCATAAAACCATCTCATCAACAATAGCATGCAGCTTTACTGTCAAGTGCTCAGTCAGCACTTTTCAAAAATTACTCCCTAGTCAAGAATTTAATCCAGCACCCAGACTCAAGAGTTTGACATTTCCACAAATTAGAAGACATCTCAAATCTAGTAAGAATATTAGATACTGAAAAAAATATTTTCAGGCGAGAAGGATGCTACATTCAAACATCCTCTAAGCTTTATGTCATGTACCTCGCTACATAAAGCAAGAGATACTACATTTCAATATAGCATCAAAGCTAAACTAGACACAAGTGCTGTTGAACTGTCAGCCGCTGAAGGTATTTTATTAAAAATGGCAAGTCATTAATGTCATAACTCACTAGCTTTGGCATTGCTGTGAAATGGAATGCTCTGGCAAGTCGCAGTGTCCTAAAAATGTATGCTGCATCGTAATGCTGGGAGTTTATCAGATCCTGTTGAAATCTCTGGATTTCAGGCCAATCCTTGAGTGCGATTCTGATCTGCAACGAAACAGTTGTATACTGTCATACTGACCTGCACATTTCAACAAATGAAGAATTCAGCTGACTACTGTGATCACGTTATACTATGCACAATACTTGGATGCCTAGGGTGTAACACGCCACATGATCACAGAACTACAGAAAGTAGTAACAAATGTTACAGTAGGATCCTATCAAAATTTTAAGCAGATAAGCTTATTATGCTGTTGTTAAATATGCTCACTGCAGTGGCTTTATCTGACAGCCACATGGAACACAAGCCCTCTGACACTTCAAAAAGTTAACTCTTCACATTCTGAGATGCCAGAAACGATACACACCTAGGAGACTCTCATTCACTAGATGATTAGGAAATAACACCTGTACCATCATTTGCTGCTAGTGAAATGTTCATAGAAGTACCCCGTCTTCCTGCTTTCCTTCCTCTCCCACGTCCTCTGCCCACTTCATTTTCTCTCTCCATTAGCTTCTTTGATAATTCCCGGACTCTCTAACAGTTGCTGTATAGCAGTGGTTTTGAAATTGTCTAAGTTTATCTCCATAAAAGGTACTGACTTCTTTGAAGTTAAGATATGAGATGTAATGGCTTCATTGTAGATCACTGCAACTTCAATTTCTTATTTAAAGAATTTGGACTCAATTGTGCATAGGCACACAACATACAGCACCCAGTTTCCAAGTAAACCACTTCCCTTCACACTGAGTTTCCAACTCCTTTATATGCTGGTCTCCTGTCCTGGAGCAGCAATGTCATTCAGGCGTTCACTCTTTCAGCCTATTTACAAATTCCACTTCTGGGTAACAGGAGCTGGAAATAATTCAGGCGGTCTTCATTCTGTTGATATTCTAAGGAATAACTGGGGCTGTAGTGGAGTTCTCCACAGAACTGATGAGCACATTCTCTGTTCCCCTTTTGAAAGCACGTCTTCCTCATTTTTGAACAGAGATGAGCTTCCTGTCTGCCAAACAAGACTTCCAAGAGCACAGCTACAACTTAGGAGGCACACACAATATTTTAATTACCGCCATGTAAGTTCTCAAGCCCAAAGGCGTCTGAAAGGCTACCTTTTCCAAAGGGATAGTCTGGTTCTAAGTACTTTTACTTTGAGAAAGGAAGAGTAAATGCCCTACCCTTTTATGATGACAGGTAGACAGAGTTATATAATTTACTTCCAGTATCTCCTGGGAATAACACCTCGAGAACAATTACCTTTTGTTTTGGCTGGCAAAGCTGCGTACTATAGAGCCCATACAAAAGGTACAGAGCTCCAACTCGAATCTGGAAAGCATACGGGGGCAAGAAGTACTGCTGTGCCAGTTCCAAAGTCTTCTTTGTGAGCTTATTCCTCTCCAAAGCTCTTATTCTACCACTAACATAAACAAAAAGGAAGCACGTTAAAGCAAGTAACTATGAAAGCGCAGGCTTTAGAAAAACTGTAACACAGAAACAAGTGTTAGGTGTTTTAAAACATATTACCATAGGGCTCAAATTCTGGGAAGTCTTCAAACATGGCCAGACCTTAAGCTCTCACACAGCACTGCACGTAATTCCTCGTATTAAATTAGATGTAACGTGAAAAATTAAATACCCTACAATCATTATTTTTAGTCTCATATCACGCACATTGCATCAAAATCCCTGAAGGATCAGTGTTCAAATCGCATGCATTACTAACGTACAAAATAAATTGAACCAATAACTGGTCTTCAGTATTACAGAGGGACCGACGCTTCATTGCCATTTACCTACACACCGGGCGGGCAAGCCTTCCCCAAGAGCTCTGCCTGAAGGGAAACAGGGCTCCCCGGCACCCCGCTGTAAGGCCCCCGCACTACCAAGGGGCAGGCTCAGCAGCGG
>NW_009259590.1:737300-746207 GCF_000687185.1 Egretta garzetta
CCCTGCGCTCGGGGAGCCGGAACGGGTGAAAAAAAGGCGCGTAGAAAAATGGGGGGATACGCACGGGATGGTGCGTTGCGTGATGCCTTCGGGGGGGGACGTGAACCTGCAGGAGTTCCGCACCGCCATCAGGTGAAGGATTCACCTCGCGCTTTCTTGAATAACCATGCACTGCAGAATGGATTTTCAGTTCTGCTGGTTCTGGCACGGAGATGTTCTCCAGTTCACCGTTAGCATCAACTCATTGGTTTAAAGCTCGCTCCTTTAGAGCTAGGCGCTTGGAGCGATCAGCTCCTGCGATGACAGCAGCTTCCACGGTGCTTCAGGCAGGAAAGCGCCTTTCCGTATCTACTATATTTCCCAAAAGGTTGCTGGAATCCAACCTTTAATTGCCTGTATGGATGAGTAGGAAACGAATGGCCATCAGCTAAACAGCTGCTGGCCTTAAGCACCGCTGATTGCCGCTTTAATTGCTTACAGGAACAGAAGCATCACCAGGGCTGTTGCATGTGAACTGGGCAGGTTTTAGCGGCTGCAGGGGAAGAGCTGCACCTGCTGGGTTTTGGTTTGGCTTTGGGTTTTTTCTGAAAAGACAAGACGCTTTCATCCATTATTTGGATTCGTGTTTAGAGACATCGGGCAGTGACCCCGTTCGTCCAGTCTGCGACCCTGTCTTCAATAGATTGTACTGATTTTGAACCAGAATGTCAACACTGTTGGGAAAACAGTTATAATGTACTCTCCCCAACCGACTTCAGGATTCAAAGCTCAAGCGAGTTAATAATTGACACATCATGGAGGGAGTTCCTTGTTACTTGCAGGTCAAGCCAAGCCCTACTTAGTTACAGGAGTTATCCCTTCATTTAAGAGGAATGGAGGAGCTTGGTTCTGAGGCGATGCGGAATTTGTAAAGCTTGAGTGTGTTTTCTGATTTTTGTATCTTAAGCATGCAGTGAGCATTGTGATTTCTCAGAGATGGTGTTTCAAGAAAGGCTAGATGGGAATTTCCCTTTTTTTCTAAGGCAGATGGGGCTGCGTATCACGACACTTTCATTGTGGAAGATGATGTAAGATGTAGCGAGGATGAGGCTGCTGTGCCCATATGTTAACGCGTGCCGAGTCTTTACTTGCAGAAAGTTTGGCTACAGTGTAAAGAATGAAAATGCAGAGGAATGAAAAAAAAGCAAGTGGCTCTTCGTAGAATTCCCCTTCTGCGGTCTATACAATGAAATACAGTGTCAGTTTTTTGGCTAATTAGTACTCGCCTCTTCTTGGTAAATTGTGTGTTTTCATCTAGTGCTCCTTCAGATTCTTCATTAGTACATTTTAGTTCTTAATAGTCTGCCTTCTGAACTAAAAAAAAACATCTTAAAAAAAAGAAAAAGAGATGATGTAAGGTAGAGTGTGCTGGTTATTGTATCCTCTTCGTATTCTTGCTTAACTCCCAAACAAAAGGATGAAGTCCTTTTGCCCTAGTAATTCCTAACTGGTAAGTTGGGAGTTAAAAAGCCATTTATCCTGCATAGATATAAATAACAGGGGGTACTCCAGTTGCATGTGGCACAAGATGATTTTTTTTTTTATTTAAAAATATATTGTATGATTGTATTAGACCACATTTGCAAATTGAAAACATGAATATAAATCATTCTCATGGATTTTTATGAAAATAAATAATGGATATATTTTATTAAGTAGTGTTCAAACTTCTGAATGTACAAATGTATCACTAATACCAAATAACAAGATCACATTCTACTGTGACAGCGCTTGCACAAGCCACCTGCTTTTAGACTTCCCAACAGAGCAAAAACTTTGCAAAAGATTTTTAATCTGTGTGATAGGAAGTGGTGTTGCTTTAACAAGAGAGTAAGAGTCTCGAGCTCCTGTCGTGTTGTTTGTGTGTATGGAGAGCAACTGAAATCACCCGGAGGTGCCATCTGGGATCCAGCTAGTGTCTGTCGTGTTACTAAGGGCATTCTTGATGTGATTAGTCCAAAAGTTTTCATAAACTTCCTCTGCCCCCCTGGCCGCGCAGCTATTGCTCTCTTCCCTCTTCAGCTTCCCCTGGGGAAGCCTACGCAGTCCCTAATGTCCTGTTTGTTAAAGCGCATGTGCTTAGCCTCCCTTGTTCATGCATGAGGTCTACTTACTTCAGGTGGGATAACCATTGTTTCTCAGGTGAACAGGATTCAGCTGCTAAGGGCAAGGCAGAGTTTATACTTAGGCTTTCGCAAAGCAGGGCACACGTATGCTTAGTGTCAAAGTTTCTGACTTCAGTAGCAGGTAAGTCAGACCTCAGACATGCAAGGGGTTTCAGTTACGCTGCACAGTGATTACTTAGTTCACTTTAAAAAGTGGTTTTGCCATCCCCATCTTCTAGAACATGGATAACGATGAACAGAAAGACCACAAGTGTCACACATTAGAAACAAACCCTCTCTTTTATTGAGTTTTATACTGTTACACAATCAAAAAGAAATACAGTCACAAGTATGTCAAAATGTTTCAAGAGAAATATCAATTGCAATACATTGTACTTGGTTCCAAAAAAGATTCCATTAAAATATACCACTTCTTCATGAGAGAATACTGCTATTATTCACAAAATCTACCATACTGTATAAATCCAGTAGCAAACTCTCTAACTTTTTGGTAACTTGGCAAGCCTTGCTCAAGGTAAACAGGGAAGCAGAAGGAAAATGACAACTCATTTCTAGAATTTGGATCAAAAAATCACAGTTCTCCAGAACGGAGCTTTTCAGGGAGTCAAGTGCCTAATTTCTAACGATATTTTTTAATGAAAGCTGGATACCCAACTGATCTGAAATGGTCTTCCTACTCCTGGCCTGTGGAATGTTTATTTTCATGCTGGACAATTACAGTTTGAAGGATGTGCGTAAGGGCAGTGACATTTGAGGGAGATGTGCGTTCTGCTCGGCAGCAGGGAGGGGAACCGAGGGCTGACCTCGGGCACGTCCGGCCCTAGCCCGGCTCACAGGGGCCAGGTACTCGTCCCTTCATCAAAGGAAGCGCTTCATTAAATTGTCACCAGTGTTATGTGTAAAGCTTTAATTGTCCTTTCTGGCCTTACTCTGCAATTCTTTAATTCAGTAGTTACTTAGTGAGAGTTTAACGCGTGTACACAGACACATAAGAAAGGAAACTTAATAGCAAACTGTTTCCATTTCACCCAAAGGGCCAAAGTACACAATCCAAACCCCTCTCACTGCACGGGAGGAAGATGTGTTAGAAAGGTGCACTTTGGGCTCCAGGCTACCGTAACTTACACAGTGTACCACCCCCAAAATCAGGTACAGCTTACGTGACTTCCCGGGAACTACAGGTGCCTTAATTATGACTACTTTCAGGTAAAGGAATGAATTACATCATCATAAATACTAGTTTAAAAATTTCTTTACCTTTTAACAAAACCATCACTGTTGTTGATAAAAGCATCAATTAGAATCCATATGTGAAAATAATGATTGTGCTATGCCATGAAAGTGGCAGGGCTTGATGACTGCTGCAGTCACAACAGCCTCCTGGAAGCTAACGTTGCTGTTCTCCCCCATTTATCATTTCTGCATAGTCTAGCGGGTTTCATATGCAGAAGGAAACGCTATTGTCCACCTGCAGTTCTTTCTTTACTACTGGTGAAACATAAATGCTCTAACATAGTGCCTCAGCATTTTAAAAGATAAGGAAGTCAGCAAAGAAATTATTCAAAATAGTTCAGAAATTAGTGTATTCTAGAAGCTTGTCCTCCAAAGTAGGATTAGAATCAGGCTGTGTATTCCTAGAGTCTAAGTAAAAAAAAAAAAAAAAAAAAAAAAAAAAAGTAAAAACCAAACACAAAGCAGCAGGTAAAATGCGTATTTCTAGATTTTGCAAACTTGTATTTGCATTTAGCAAAGCTCTTGCAAGGCCAGAGCAATTACTATTACTTATCCATGCTTGCTTCAGTATCCCTAGGAGGTCTGGTGGAGTTTTTTTATTTGGCTTTTTTCCTACAATGAGCCAGCACAGCTATTGCCATTCATTCCATTAATCGCTTGAGTCACTTTTACCAGGACAGTAAGCAAAATGCTATGCCTTGCTACTACATATAATAAAAAAATCATAGAATGCTTTAGGTTGGAAGGAAGCTTTAGAGGTCACCAAGTCCAAGCCCCCTGCAGGGAGCAGGGACACCGCTAACCAGATCAGGTTGCTCAGAGCCCCGTCCAACCTGGCCTTGAATGTTTCCAGGGATGGGGCCTCCAGCACCTCTCTGGGCAACCTGTTCCAGTGTTTCACCACCCTCATTGTAAAGAATTTCTTCCTTAGATCCAGTCTAAACCTACCCTGTTTTAGTTTAAAACCATCACCCCTTGTCCTGTCAAAAATGTGATAGTTGGGAAGATTCATAGATGAAACATGGCTCATCTAAATCCACAGCTGCTGTCATTAAGACCAGAGATGACTCCAGCAGGCTCATAATCATAAATCATGCAGGTCACTCAAGTTTTCCTCTTCTTTTTAACATGGATTTTTACTGTGAATAATTGACTGCTCTCTTAAAGCACACTGAAGAGGAACGGATAGTTCCAAACAGGTCAAGCTCCTCAAAATCAAATCAAGAGAGTAGCAGGACAACATTGAGGAAGAAGGTACGGAGTTTTCCTTGGGAGATGAAAAGGGATAACCCACCAGGCCAGCTCGAGGCTTGCTGGGTGGTAAGAAAGGCAGAACCCGCTTGTCCCTTTCCCACATCTACAAGGCTCTCCTCACTGCCTCACAGAAGCATCACACAAACCCACGCAGAGCCCAGCATAAGGGCTGACCCTACACACTGGTCCCTCACCTGAGCCTTTTGCAACTTCACTGTTAAACCTTTTAACTGCTGACGGAGAAAGAGATGCTCTGGAAAGAACACCACCCAAGACACTCTCACGCGGCTGGTCTGCAGTAGCCCTGCTGCTTTTATCCAGAGAACGTCAGGAGCTTTCTACACTTCAAGGCTGCATTACAAGTCTTTAGTAGGTATTCAATGGGTTCCCTGCACAAAGCTCCAACTCGAGCTTAGTGAGCCTACGGGTTTTCTCCTCTCATTGTGCAATTTCTACTCAAACTGCAAGAAGCATGCAACCATCTGCTACCACGGCCTTATCTTTTTTTTTAGGTGGTAGTTAATAGTCTCCGTTAAGTTTAATTAATTCAGTTGTGTCAGTTCAAAAAGTGCTCTTTTCAGTGAAACAGTTAACAGTCATTTTAGAAAACAGGTTAAGCTTATGTACTATTATACTGATTTCAAAGGACAATGAAAGTTTCCAAAATAAAAACAAAATAACGATTGTGACACTCCACATCTGATTCCTTACACCGAGATAAGTTTTTTTCAAACGAGTTTGAAGGATGCACAGAGTATCTTGACCGTATTTACACATTACAAGGTTGTATCAGTAGCATCGTGTTTTATGACAGCAAAATGAGAAAAGGCACCTGTCAAAGTTACAGAGTCAAGAGCACAAGGATGTAGGACAAGCTTTATCATCAAGTACCAAGTACTGAAGCTTAATTTTTTTAATCATGCAGTTTTGTGCTAAAAATCCATCTCTAATTGATCACTCCTGAGAATTTTACTTGTTCCTGCTTCCCAGCATTACCTTGATAAGGGTTCCAGAGACAAGCCTTCAAGCTGTTCACAAGGAAGAATCTTTCCACTCTAACACAAATATGCCGTCTCCTCACTTTCAAGTTTGCTAACTGGCGTGGTAACAGAGTTAAAAATTTAACATCTTTGGCGAGCGGTAGTACAACACTGTCTAAGAGACTTCAGTACTGAATAGGCTCAAATAATTAACACAGAGATGTTACAGTCGAAATAAGGGAGCAGTGATTTCCGATCAAGTCTAAGTTAAAAAGGGAACACGGATGAACAATAACCACTAACAAAAATATAAATTATCTCATTTCTTTCAGATAACACACTCCCCAAGGGGGCCTGGTCCACATATAGTTTATTGATGTAAGAAAACAATACAGTTAGTGTTAGATCCAACCACAAGGAGCAAATGAATGAGTGAATGAAGGTTTTGTACAGTACATATAGGAAAATAAGATGTTTGTGACAACTCTATATTTCTAAATAAAAAGGCTTCTAAATATATTCAAGTTATTGAAATCTACATGAAAACATATGGATGTTAATAGCAACAAGGTGCATAAAACCAAAACATCAAAATATTGAGCAACTCAATGAAGTACTAGATAAAACTTTGCTAACAATGCAAGATGTTTTACAATCTGCTTGAAATATCACCTATACCACACAGGGTAAGCTGAACATTTAGATTTAAGATCATACACAATATTAGCATTAACTTCAACAACTACAGGCAGGGAATTTTTTTTTTTAAGCTGGCAAAGTGACTACTTTAAGAACATCAATCTCTCTCTAAATTGAGAACGTATCCAAATAAAATGCTGCTAGCCCTTTCCAGATAAAGCCTTTCCTTTGACTAACCACACTCATTTAAGTCAAAAGCATAAGACAGCATTTAAGAACAATTTATATTACAATGTGACTAAAATAACGACATAATCCAGGTTTAAACATGATTTCATAGGCAAACAAAAGAAGATTCTTCTTAAAAACTAGTTTTTATAAATGCAGGATATATTGCATGAGGAACTGCTGGTATTTTTTAAGAAAATATATTGTGCGATTGTGGCTACAATGCACTGCTGCAAAGCATTGTTGTTTCTTATAAAAACTATTAAAATAAAAAACTTATTTGAACATAAAGAGTAAGAGAGCACAAGTCTTCCAACTACCTATGAAGAGCAGGGATGGAAGTATTGCCAGTTTTTCCTGTGTTGACATTTTACTAATGGTAAGTTTTGGTGATCAACTCCCCAGCCAAAAAATAAATATTTTTTTTAATATCAGGTGCATATTTCAAAGCTGCTATTGCGAGTGTGTTTTAAATGTAATGGACTTAAAAGTGTATGTACCAAAGAATTATAAAAATGCACTATAGTTTGAGTTATTGTTACATAAAGAACATATTAAAAAGACTGTGAAAATAAGTAGAAAGGGGATCAAAACTGAACTAACTGAATTAGTGCAGTACTGTAGCCAGGCTTCTAAAATCAGATATAGAAAATATAAATAGACTGCTTTAGGTGATGATTCACCAGTGTCCAAAAAAGGAACAAGTATTGTGAAAGCTCAGTTAACTTGATCCAGAGCTCTGAGCAGTTCTTCACCCTGTAGCAGGTTTCTGTTGCCTTGTATGGGAGCGTTTACTTCGCAATCGTAACTCGTGAGTTGGGGTAGTCCACTTTCATCCATCGACTGCCCTAGAAGTTTACTTGCTATGTCTAAAGAGGGAGGGGAAGGAGAAAAAGCGCGCTTTATTCACCGTGCTTAACCTTTCCTCCAAGACTGTTCATACAGGAGGGTAAGTTTGGGGATGTTTTTGCCACTCTGTTCTCTTCCACACAGCCCCCCTGAGCCCCCCTCTCCATGTTAGAAGGAGATACTAACCAGTTGATAGTAGAATGATTGTCTTTTGCTCCCCTCCGTTATGACCGTTTGTTTTGCATCCTTTTACACGTTTCCAAGCAAGCGATGCATTTCCTCCACGGTCACCTGTCTGCTGGAATAAAGACCCCTAGAAAGAAATAAAATAAGTCTTCTTTACCGAATACTGTATCTTTCTAGCTTTCCACATCCCTCTTCCAAACTAACAGTTCCTGTCGCTAATTACTAACTTAGACATTGTTAAAATTTAAAGTGGACTTCATTCAGAACTTGGGGACAAATATATTTCCAAGTACGCTGGGCTTGAAAATTATTTAAAAGAAAACTGAATCAGATTTCAAGACCTCACTTGCCTTACAGAAAAGGATTACTAAATCCTGGTTATCATCGGTTACCATGCTCAAGATTAGCATGTACACGTACACACACACCCCTATTTAATTACCACTGCTCTTGTGTGAGTAAGCATCAGGTTTTCACTGAAGTCTCTAATGGTTTTCTGCACGGGAATTAATAGTTTAGACAGGAAATTCAGGAACCTCGGTAGGTGGAGTCTATCTAAATTTAAGATGCAAATTCTGCTTGCACACCAGTTACTGTCACCAAGCCATCTGACCCAAGTCTTGTGGGGAACACAGCCCTAAGCCAGCCTACTGCAGATATGGCTCCTTAGCATACTGTTTTGACAGCAGCATAGAAGATCTGGAGCTTAGAAAGCTTTTAAGGGCTCCATATAATGAGGATAAGTAAGAAGCAGCTGCCACTGAAACAGATGGGATGAAGGAAAAAAATGCCATCTTAGTATCAAGTTTGCTAGCAAAAGTAGTTGAATCTGCAAAGTTTTGTCTTGTTAGTAGCACTGACTGCTGCAAAAAGAGGAAAAGGTATTTCAGAACACTGCCATTATCCTGAACACTGAAAATAGTAAAGAACATATGTTTTCAGGTTATAAAATATCCATGCAAGTCAAAAGGACAGTTGTATAACAGAACTTACAGTTACAACTCGGACTTAGAAGCTGCATTTCATAGTAAGGTCAGTTACCTATGTTATTGCTTGCTTTTTTTTTTTACTGTGAATGCAATACAGCCCTTCATATTAAGAAAAATATAGCTTATATAATTTTTAATTATTTGGATCATTATTTCATAATCTTACTGTAACACATCTTGCCTTTGTCCAATTCTCCTGTTTTCTAGAAAACTAAAGTAGTATTTTACTTTGGTCTTTACTTATTTTCACTCTTTGCAAACTAAGCCTCACTTCCTCACAGCTAAGAAGTTGTGGCAAGTTTTTGCACAGTCCCAGAATACCACGTATTATAAGCCTGGATTTAACATCATTTTTCTTCTGTGCATGTGCAAGGCCTAGTTCAT
>NW_009259590.1:746259-749697 GCF_000687185.1 Egretta garzetta
AAATAATGTCAGTAAGACCCAGCTATGTGGGAAGTTCAGCTTCTGACTGTGCAGAAACCATCAAAATATTTGTAACGCTTTTTGTCAGATACAGAAAAGGGTTTAGCAAAGGATGGAGTTTGAACCTATAAGGATTAAAAAGGCACTAAGCATAGAAGCCTGAACACTTATTACAGCAGTTAATTCAAAACTGCTTGTGTATTTAATGACATCCCATGCTACTTTGAGTATTTTATCAGTGACCCTATATGCAGCTGTAGCACTGTCGCCTGAGAAAAAGGCAATGGAGGACAATAAAACTTCTTGCAGAGCTGTGACTTCTTACAGGGCTACTGGAAGCAACAGAACAACATGCATGGAAGTGCAAAGCATTTAGCAAATTAAAGCAATGGCATAAGTATGATTTTTTTTTTTTTTTAACTAGAGTCTGCTTGCCTCATAAAAAAAATGGACATATAAAAGCTTTCTCAGCTCTTCTAGAGGAGAGCAATGATAAAGACAGACCTATGCAGTGATTTGTCTCATGCCCAAACCAGAATGCTAATACAGGAATACTTCATAGTTCAGAAGAAAAATAATCCTGCACTGTAAGACATGATGGATGACTACACCTAGGGGATGGACCGCTAGAGAAACAAAGCATCTCAAAGGCTACGCTGCAGCAGAGGAACTAAGAATTAACCGTGCAAAACTTGAGAGAGCTGAGAATGTGCAATGAAGGCAGGAAGAGAGATAACAGTATGTAATGGCAAAGCTTAGGATTTCAAAATACAAAGAGAACTGACAGTAAGAGACAAAGGTTATGGAGACAAAATGCCCTTGCAGAAAATAACAAGCTGGATAGATTTGTGTTGCTTAATTGGGGCTAAGAACACCTAAAAAGTTTCTTTTGAATAGCTAGCACAGGTGATGATGAGCTATGAGCTACTCACCAACAGACACACTGGTACTAGAGAGAGTGCGCATGAAATGAAAGTGGTAGTAACATGTATTTGTTAGGTGATATGAATTCTATTCCCTTCTGGTTCAGATGGTCTTGTTATCTGATCAAATAAAGGAATCTCAGCCTCGATGGAAAAAGGGAAGCATAGAAAGCAGCATAAGAACACTACCTCCAGTATTGACAAATACAAAAATTGAGTTTGAATTCAAGGGTGAAACAAATATGACAATTATAAATTTAAATGTGATCTTTTACACTTGTGCACATTCTACCAAATAACTTGTATGTTCACAAAAGAGTATCTTCTACCTAATCAGGAAATGTGCTTGGGTGTAGAGGGCACTTTTGAAACAGCTGACAGTAAAAGAGAACTAAAATCAGAGTATCTGCATATACGTGGGAATTTCACTACTGAACAATTATCTCTGATCCCAAGATTGCACTGCATACCAACAGCTAAACTCAGGAGTCTGCACTGATGCCTCATTTCAGAAATTGCAAGGTTAAAAGTGAATATTTTAAAATGGTAAAACAAAACTCACAATTCCAACTGCCTGAAAAAGTGAACCATCATGTTCCATTTTTCGTTTTCTCTGAGCATTATGCAAAGCTAGCATCTTTGGATTTAGTTCTTCATCCATTGCAGTAGATCTAAGAAAAATTGATTCAGGCTGTTAAGACGTTTCTACTATCCTCAAGCCATTCTTCTGTTGTGGACACTTATATACAATATCACAGAACTGAATTTATGAACTGTACTACTTTTCTTTCATAATTGACTCATTTCAACAATCATTGTCTATGAGCATAGCAAATGTTAGCTTTTAATCTTGCTGTGAAGCTCAGAATGAGTTATAACAAAAATTTTAAAGTCTTTGCAGAAAAAAAAAAACAAAGCATAAAAGTTCAGCAATTCACTTTCAACAGAAAGAAGGGAGGGAAGGGTGAGGGAAAGACTATGCTGAATATTTCTATGTACAGGTAAAGCTTCTCCGTATCAAAGGTCTGATGTTTGACTTTGTAGGATTTTCTCTCACGATAAATATCTGCTACAAATGCCACAGTCCATCAATATGAATATGGCTCACTTTAAACGCAATACATGTAGCACACAGACTGCAGTTGCCTCTTACCTCATAACGAAGCGGACAAGAAAAGCACCAGGAATACTGTGTGGGTATAACTACTTGTAAATTGCCTACTGCATTCTTTTCAAAAGGCTGCATGTCAGATACGAGAGCAGAACAAAATGATGAACACAGTTTGCATACAGCAGCTGTCTATTGCATAAGATGTTCATGTAAAAGCTGCTGTGAAATTAAGGGAAGCTTACTATAGCAAAAAAAAATTTGTTTGAAATGTCCAAATTTAAAACATATCAATTTCTACTTTGAAGTAGAATGCTGAAGACAACATACAACAGTTGGCAGTATTTAAAAGTGTATTGTATCTAATTTCTTCAACAGATACTAGGGCTTAAGCTTCACTTTTAAAATACCTTTTATTCAGAGTGACTGTTAGCAGATTGGGTGCTCCCGGACAAGATTTTTCCGTCTGATCCAACGTTCCTTTTCCTGTTCTGATTGGAGACGCAGTTCGACTCCTGTTCCCACTGTACGGTGACGCTGGGGCACTACTCGTTTCACTGATTACGAGGATAGGAGATGAAGGGACAATTAGCGTCTTCACGTCATCCACATGTTCTGCCACTGGTTTTATTTCATCAGCACTACTTGATGGTGTCTGAGTCTGCTGAAATACGGTAATGGTGACTGCATTTTGAGAGCCGGAAGAACTGCTTTCCAGCGGAGATAGCTGATCAAAGGATCGCAACTGGAAGTCATCATCCATTGGGATGTAAGGAGCCAACATCTCCAAATCTAAATCAGTTTCCTGGAAAACACAAGAGGTAAAAACTATAAATATGTGAGAACGTCTCAGCTATGACTTCATGGTTTCATTAAGGCTCTTCCTTTCACCAAATCCTTAACAGTATTTTTTTGCAATTCATTTTAATAAAAATATTACCTAAAAGAAGGAGGCTGTAGAAAACTGGAACTAAATTAGGTTTGTCTCGACATTGCCGTTATACCACCACTTCCCAATTTTGATATCCTGCCTCAGAAAACACCACCCGAATGGTCCGCAGACAAGTACCACCGTGCGCTTGCACAAGGGCCGGGGCGCAAAGCAGCAGAAGGCTGCCTGAGGAGACAACACGTATAGCACGAACTGCATGTACACAATTGCACTCCGCGCATGAGCATGGGACCCCTATAAAAGGATTGTGCGTGCTCCTGTGAGGGGGCTTCCTCCTCTTCTTGTTCTCCTCCTCCTCCTTGTGCATCTCCAAGAATCTGCTTCGACAGAGCCTGTGACGCTTGGAAATAACAGACGGAGCCAACAGAACATCGCTGAACTTGGAGTGGTGGTAGCTAGATTCCCCCCACAACCCTCTCCTCCCTGGCTTGAACTCTCTCCCTCTTTACCTCTCT
>NW_009259590.1:749747-765818 GCF_000687185.1 Egretta garzetta
GTTGCCTGTCTACCTGGTTCTTCTCTCTCTCTTCATTGAAAATAAAGTTGAAAGGTTGTACAACATTTGACCCAATTTAGTCTTAATCTCGTCCTTGGGATTGTAACAAAACCTCCCCGACACTGGATCGGGACAGAGGCTCCTGAAGACATTCTAGGAGAAAGAGAAGCACATTGAGAATACATATTAAGGCGACGCAGAATTTTAAATTAATGTACATTACCTGAGTAGAGAATGGATTTTTTGCTTCTGTATCCATCGCAAAGAGTTTCTCCACTAGTTCCAGTTTGAATTCATTAGCCATATCGTTATCCACATCAAAGCAGTAGTCGTTGGGACTACTGGGCTGTGAAAACAATTTGAGTGCAGTTTTAAGTTTCTGTCGTTACATCACTTTGCATTGCATCTACAGATTCTCTGAAAAATGTTCTAACGTAAAAACTAATTCCAAGCTACAGCTGCACAAAATGGGAAAGGAAAACACTTAGATTTATTGGTATACATTCAAGTTTACCGCATGGTAAGTTGGAACCTGGAAGCAGCCTCTACAGTAATTTATTGCAACTAATTTGCTGTTTACAGAAGTTGTCTCTGAACCATTCTTTTCTAGGAAGACCAATCCCAAGCTCTTCTTATTTCTGTCAGGTGGTAGGTATTGCATGCATTTGCAAAACTCCCTTTAACGAAAAGGTAATTCTCAGTATGAAAATTTATCTTTTTCCTCAGATCGTGGCATGAGCTTAATGAAGTCACAACTTAGAAATAATTTTCAGTTCCTGTCTCAGCTGCATCCTTAGGCAGATTTGCCCCGCAAGCCCCAACAGCACATACGTATTAATGACAGTATCCAAATTGCGTAACTAACCTCAGGTGAGCTTTGGCTGGTACTTGCATCAGAAGGGCTGGTTGGTTGCTCTTGCACCTGAGGCATGGTAAAAGAAAGTTCGAGTGGCTCTGCATTTGGCTCCAGCTTTAATACAACTTCTCTATTGAGTGCAGGATCAGCATTGCTACGAAGTGGCTTTGTAGTTTCAGAGGCAGGCAGTGGGGACATTGCCATATTTATATTCTGCAATTTCTCACTGGATGAGGGGAGCATTACATCGTTATACAAAGGAACTTCATCACATTGTTGTTCATCAGACTCTATAAAAATTAAAAGAAACCATCAACCTAAGTAACGATACTGAGTGTGTCTACGGACCTCATTAAATTTAAACAGTGGCTGAAATACCACTAGGCAAGTGATATTGGGAGGTTATTTTTCAAAATTTACTGTAAAATACTAACTTCACTAATTAGCATGCTCTCCAATTTAAACACACCCACCATTACTGCTGAAATCTAGGGAGATAATTGTGTCTCCAGCAGCAGGGGCCAGCACAGTTAAAGCATCTGGTTCCTGTTTAAGTTTTTCAAAAAGGCTGTTGGAATCATCCAGGTCATCTTTGCTGAATATTTTGGTGATTTTCATATCAGGAGACTCCACTGGTTTCAGCATACACTCAGTTTGTCCAAGGGAAAAAATCAAGTCCTTCTGAACAATTCCACTGTCAGACAGAGAGGAAGATGACTGTTAAAGAACAGCTAAAAGGAGTAAATTCAGGCTCGACAGTTTTGTAAGTTGTGAAGTGATTAAAAAAACAAACCACAAAACCACTACACACACCACAACACAAAATTACCAGGATGGGAGCTTTAAGAAGTCTTTTTTTCTTACTCATTCTTTCCTCAAATGTAATAGATAAAGCAAGCACTAACTCTGGTGCCACCAAAAAAAGGTACCAAAAATAAATATGCTTTTCTGAACACACAGAGAAAGAAAGAAAAAAAGAAAAAAGTTAGGTATTCCCTAAAACACTTTTCTTTGTTTTAAATGAATGTACTGCATGTTGATGGGCTGATACTGGTACGTTCGCTAAAGTTTTGAAAAACTGATTTAGGACTATTATACAGTTGCAGAA
The DNA here is from genome assembly GCF_000687185.1 of Egretta garzetta. Classification (NCBI taxonomy): domain Eukaryota; kingdom Metazoa; phylum Chordata; class Aves; order Pelecaniformes; family Ardeidae; genus Egretta; species Egretta garzetta. Next base: position 751,712 of record NW_009259590.1, read on the forward strand.
AAACAGTCAACAAGTCTGCCTTCAGTTGAAGCTTTCAATTAGAAGAGGAATTCTAAGGAAAAAAAAAAGATAAATGGGATTAAGACAGACACCCTTAACTGCTGCTCTGACTCCATGGCTAGAAGTTATTAGTGAAATTAACTGTTCCAGACTACGGACAAAGATTAGAGTGCTGTCTAGAATGCACATAAATTCTCAAATGCCTCCATCGTGGCAGTTCAGAAGAGGCTGGCCCCATACCCTTTTACCTGCAAGAGATCTTCCCACTGACATTACTAAATCAAAAAAGTGTTTTGTTATCAAATACAATTCCTAATCCTAGGACCGGCAGTATTCCAAGCAAAAATTTCACTGGTAGGAAACATCACAACATATTCAACAGGGGACCACATTCTCAGTTGGAAAAAAAAAAAAAGGACATAGTGCCATCAGTAGCTGACTTCATCTTCAGTAAAAATGATGACAAAGAACAATGATGTCCACTCAACTTACCTCAACACATAGTTTACGCACACTATGCACTGTGGCTGAGAATTCTTAGTGTTGTATATAACTGTTGCTTGAGTTTCAACCCAGACATAGCCACCTTGTTTAGCAAGCATTCTGTACTGTCCTGTTGTCACCTGCCCTTTTGTGAACACTAAAAGCAGAAAGGACACCAGCTTTAATTACAGGCAGAAAAAAATCAAAATAGTTTAAGATAAGTATTTGCTGCAGATTCGTATCTGCAATTAAAAGAAAGCCCTCATTCTGCTGCTGCTTTCCCCCAGTGCTGTATCTCATATCCTGTAGTTGGAGGGCTGTCAATACATTTTTTTTACTTACTATCATGGTGTGTTTTGGTCAGATGATCAGAATCCAGCGCATGATAGTACTCATAGATTGAGCGACCCAGGAGTTCCTCTGGCTCATACCCCATCAACTCTGTAATTCTTTAAAACAAGGGGAAAAATTGCTCAGTAAAAGCAGACATGGAGTAGCACAAATTCTAGAGCATTTGGATGCTTGCACATCTAGAAAAATCCTCAGAGTCACTTCCATACACATTAGCAGCAATTTTGGTTTACTAGAAGCTTTCATTTTGAAAAAAAAAAAAAAAAAAGCTATTTTTTGTGCTTCTTTAAAAGAGAGGCATAGGATTTTACTTCTCATTGAATATTTATAAATCATGTCCTGTGGTGGACAGGATTAAGTAAATCCCTGCTTCCTAGACTTTTTTTTTTCTTAAAGGTTGACCAGCTACTTATGGACTAGCATATCCAGCTTACACACATATGAGAATTTAATAAAATAAGAGACATGCTTCAACAGTTTTAAACCTGCAACTAAGAGAAATTAGGAATCAGATTTATTCTTCCCACTGTCAACCACTGCCAGCTTTTAAAGAAAACAGTACTTTCTTCAGCCCCCAGAGGGCAGCGCTAACCAGGGGAACACCTTTCTTTTGCCCTAGTCTACACGCAGAATGTGACCAAATAAGTACCTTTTTGTGACACCATCAGTCCTAGAAAGGTAAAGTTACTGCAGAGGACACAAAACCTGCACTAACATCTCTTTGCATCTAAACTGCAGCAACTAATTAAAGTTTGGTTTTGTTATAAAGAAAAGGAAACAGGCAGTAACAAATAATAACCAATTAAAAACACAAAAAAAAAACCCCAAACAAACAAAAACCACCCAAACAACAAAAAGAACTCAGGCCAATGGTTTCCTTCACTTTTGTTTTTCAAAGTTGTCAAGCTAAGTTTCCAGAGAATAGTAAGAACAGTCTTATGTATTTGACTACCTCCGTGATTTGTACCAGAACACAAAATCTCTTTTTTTTGACAGCAGATGCATTGTATTAACAGCACAACTCAACTTCTGGGGTTTTTTTGGACTAGCAAAAGCAGACACTGATCTCCTGAGGAAGGGAGAGGGGAAAGGGATAGCAATAAAATGCCTCTGACAATGATTATACACGCTCTCTTTTCAGTCACCAACATGCACCACCATCTTTGACAAATTCAAATCCTTCCTGTTTTTTCAGTGTCCAGAAGTACCTTCTCATTTCAATTTAATTGCTGCCACTACACTAAAGACCAGTTTGAACAGGCAGTTAACTGCAGGCAAAGGATATATTCCGAAGTAGTAACCCTGCACCCTCCTTAGATTTAAAAATCTGGCTTTTAAATAAGACGTCCTCATCAGTTAGTGAAAGCCAAAGCATCCCAGCAACGATTCCATTGCAGAGAGGACACGTAAGACTGCCTAAACGTATAAGGCCATCATTAGCCAACACGTACCAACCCTGCAAATCCTTCAAATGAATTTGTTTGTTAAGTACAAAATATATATTACCTTTCATCACAATAGGAAAATTTCATATCAAGACTGTGACGACTGAGGAACGTTTTACTGTCCAAGGGGACCTCAATGTTTGATGGATGAGGAATAGGTTCACAGATCAACACCAGACACGTCATGGGAGGCTTTTTGTAGCCACAGTGAGTTTGATTACCACATGTGTCGTATACACGAATGTGTCCAGTGCAGTGCAGTACCTACGGGAAAGTTGCATGTTAAAAAGAGCCCAGGTTCTTGTCTGTCAGACAACGCAATCGCATTTCCTTTAGCACACCCAGAGCGAAGTCCTTCCCCTCCCCACCCCTCGATGCGATAGCAACAACAGAAAGGCAGCGGCGCTTGCAATCGGGTGCTAAAGGAGAGCCGGGGTTCTCCTCCTCAGGCTACGCAGACTGCGATGAGTACACCGGCTGCCGGCTCTTTCCTCTTGGGCGCTGGCCGCGGCAACGCTAGACATCTCTGTGAACTGCTCTTCTTTGAAAGTTACACTAATGACGACACTGATAAGCAATTGTCTCAGTGAAAGGTATCTTACTACTTAAATTTGAAAGTTATGGTAATAGAAGCAACATCCATTTTAGATCTTCTGCAGAAGTGATGTTAGAGATCAAATATATTCTTCAAGAGACAAGAAGTTTTGCCTTTTGTGGGTTGTTTTTTTTAACCATTCTGAAGTAGGAATTGTTCAGAGACAGAAGCAAAGAAGAAAGAAGTTGTTTGATCCAGAATAACTAAATTTCAGTTATAAAAGAGAATTGTGAGCCGTAATACCACTCGATACAGTAAAAGGTTACTTTTTGTCCAGAGGAGAAAATGCATTCACTGCAGAAAGTTATCAGGCTGGGCTCTTTTTGTTCCAACTGTTACAAAAGGGACAGCCAGCAGCTTCAGAAAGAATGGTATTGAAGTCCTTCAGAGAGACCTCAACCGTCACATTTACAGTGTCAATCAAAAGAAATCGCGTATCAGCATAAGTGGTGTCAAGTGTTCTTTTTCTCAGAGGAGAAGGCTTTATGCAAACATATTTAGTAATTATAATTTCTAGTAATTATAATTTCTAGTAAGCAAATGACCTCTAATTGAAAATGGAGAATTAATTAAGAGTTTTGAAAAACTAATTTTAAAACATTGTTTCAGTTACCTCCATGATGTATTCAGCATTAAAATTCAAGCATATTGAAGCACAATCATTAAATTAGTTCAGTACTTAGTGAAACTCAAGCTCGTTACATTAAGTAAAAATGTTGAAATATAGTGTTATGACATCTGAAGAGGAAGCTGCTGAACTGCATAAATATTGCTTTGCATTTAGTTACCTTCCATGTAGCAGACTTTATGTTCACTGTTCTTCCCCTGCTAGTCAGTGTACACTTCATTCTGAGAAAAAAGCTGCGCTCCGTGTTTTGCTCTTTGCCCTTTTTCACAGGACCTAGCAAAAGCAAATAGTAAACCAATTCTTAAGCTCTTGGATCATCTTCTAAAGGTGTAAGCCCCCCACCATGTTACAGAACTCTAAGACTAGGGGAGGACCCCCCCAAAAATTAAAAAGATTGTTAAACCTGACAGCACTTTTGATAATAACCTTTTTCAGAATGAGTTTTACTGTGAGGTAGACAAAAACTGAAGTTTCAATGTTTTAAGATCAGTATCATATTTGTAGCCAACTCCACACGCCCAGATTTCAGGAAAAAGGAGTGGGGAGAAAAAGAGTGTGATTAAAAATTTTATGTATTTTAAAATTGCGACAGAGGACAAGAAAAGCATGTGCAGAACAGGAAGTAATGTTGAGTGGTTTCCATTGAAATGCATCAGTAACTCGCTGCAGGAAGGTTCAAATCAAATACGTTTTGGGCCCGTAGCTCTTCAGGACTGCAGTATTTTATGTTTTTCAATGCAAAATTAACAACTCTGCTGTTTACATGCATCCGAGTATTTCCAGTGATTTACACTCTTAGAATAAACAGGGACCAAGTTTTTAAACACATTATTAGTGTTCTTGGGGGGGCAGGGGGGAGGAGTAAAGAAATCCTAATACAAATTAATATTGGTGACACTAATTTTTTAGCCTTACTGGCTAACAGCAGGCTTTTAGTTAAGTTTTTGCCTTTACAGGGGAGAACCTTTTGGAGTCAATTACTAGCTAGGCTATTCTGAGCAAAGAAAATGCAAACTGATCCTATCAGGAGACCTGCAAGCAGCTCACTGTGTGTGGAAGAAGGAAATAAAGCACCTCAGTTTGCACCTAGGAGCAGTGGAAGAGTGAGTTTGCCAAGGAGTGCTAAGGAGCGAGGACCAAACCATGGCAGAGGGCAGAAGTTTAGAACCCGTGAACTTACTTCTGATACAGGTTAATACAATAATTTGTTCTCCCCCTCCACAGACAATAGTAGCTATGAAAATCTTCATGGTGGCTTGCACTGCAACTACTGGTTTGATAATATTCATTAGAAAAACGTTAAAGCCCCTGTGCTTTATATTGTCTATTGCTTCTAGCAGAGGCAAAGACTAACAGGGACAAGCCTACTTCACGCCATGTCAAAATACCCTCAATAAAGGAGGATGGGGGAGGAGGGGGAACCCAGAGTTTGGAGAAACAGCCCAAACTTATTTAATTCAATATGTTTTTAGAAGAGTTAAACCAATCTAGAAATTCTCTAGCTGAAGATCAGACAGCTTTACTGTTACCAAGTCCTGATGCTTAAGGCTCTGCTTTAAGAAGCAACTATAAAAGATGGAGCAACTTTCTCAGGTCTGATTCAGCACTGGACATTATTTTTAAAACTGCCAGCTTTTAAAGTTTAAAAAGCAACTTCATAAAATCAGAACGCAGTTCAGTTTCCACCAATTACATTTATATTAATTTGCACCAGTACAATCCCAAAGGGGAGTATTTAATACTCAATTCAAAACCAAAATAATTCCAGTGATGCAAGAGCTGCAGTAGAATGCAACCTGGGAATACTAATAAATATAAAAATATACTATTATTACTGTAATTCAGACCTTTGTCTGCCAACTCCATTTGCAAAACAGATTTTGTAATAGTGCTTTCCAGACATCTTATTCCAGTCCGGTCAATTTAGACATTAGTTAGAGTTGGTTTGCATGAAACTCAGTAATATGACATTTTTAAGAATAAGCTTCTGCAACAAGACCAGTTTTTACACTGCCTTAGTGAAGTTGTTTCCCCCCCCCCCCCCAGATGCATTACTGTATTCCAAAGGTGGGGGGGGGGGGGGTACTCTAATCTAGCCTTAGAAATGTACTTCAATACTAAGGCAGGCAAGTTTAGAAAATGCTTACAAAATCAAGTCGGGGCCCTTAATGTTATGGTATCTTATCAGGTCTCTTCCACTGAATTAAACAGAATGACAACGTAAGAGACTTCTGATGTACAGTGCTACACGAAAGCAGAGGTCAGGCTTGGTAATTTATCACTACCTAGATTCAGAGTCCATATAACCCTCGTTTGATGAAACAGGGATTAGAGAGTCGGATTTTAGACTTCTAACAACTGAGTAAAGCAGATTTGTTTGGAGGCATGCAGGCTGCCAAGCCTTTACAGTCATTAACAAACCTTTAGAAGACATAAAAGCAGTAATTCATGGGCATTTGTTAAATTCAAAAGCATACAGAGCATGTGAACACGGTGTTCCCCTCAGACAGAGAAGAGTCAGAAATCTGTGAAAAGATACCAATTTCATGCACCAATTAGAAGATGCAGAGAAGCATCAATCCCAAAGCCCTTTTTGGGGCTGTCCAAGTATTCCCCAATTAGTTTTTCAGTGTCCTAAATATAGTATCTTTTTTCTGTCTTAAGTACACCATCACAGATTTCTGGAAGAAAGCATTTGCTTTTAAGTTGTCCTGTAAAGGCAAGCCCAGACTAAGACAAACGCACCAATTTAACTTCTCTGTATCCTTCTATGGCAACCGCTTAAGACCATTCTCATTCAACCTACCTCTAATTTTATTCCTGTAGGCACACTAATTCTTTCCACCCTCAGTAACTCCATTTTAGTCATTAATTTTGTTTTTGATTAAAGAGTACTAACGAAGTCTCAGGTCTCCTACAATTAGGATATTGCCAAAACATTTTGGTTATTTCTGCTGTTCGTATCTCCGAACGAGGTCTATTTTGAGATTTAAGCTGCAAATCATACTAGTTTTCTCTCTCAACACCTTTTTCTGGCAGATATCCAACTGTACTAATGCTGACAGGAACTATCCATAAGTAAATTAAATCAATTTTTTCTTCTCACCATTTCTGTGTGTAAGCATTTCTCTCAGCTCTTCATGGTCACATGGATGAGTGAAATCAAATACACTGTGCCCCGTCAACTCAAACTGCAAAAAAGTAAGAGGTACACGGGTGTCTAACTTTACATATACAAAAATGTAACAACTTTCACAGATTTGAAAGTCTTAGGAAATGTCAGTATTTCACCTGAGTGAGTCCCATACACTTGTTCACGTTTTCAGACATGTAAATCATGTCCCCATCTTCAGACAGAACCATGACAAATCCATCAAGAGCTTTCAAGTAGAAACAGTTCAGTTCCTTCTCCATTTTGGCCTCTGTCTCCAGCTCACCTACGAGCAGTCACACATTTTCATGTAATTAAACATCAGCCGTTCTTCACTTACCATCAAGAATGCCTTCTGACACCAGTCTGCAAGGAGTCAGTCTTGCAGGACTATTCAAAACCAGTATAATTCACTTAGATAAGTGATCAGTTAAATTCTTCAAGCTCTAGTAATGGTATCATAAGTCACAGAAAATCAGAGTGAGGTTAAACCTCTGTGTTTTTATGCATAAACCAATAAAACTTACACCTTAAGGAGAAAGTCTACATGGCAAAAATATTACCATTTATCTCCATAAGGCATTACAGACACTTCTCAGGGGCTTCCCAGGAGGCATTTCAGAGTATGGCTACCAAAGTTACTCCTTCCATATGGTATAGGTAGGCATACATGAGTACAAATAACCAGTACAGCATCCATGGCATGCTATACAACACTGGTTCATAAGCTAACTCAGATACTCCTGTGGTTGCATGGAAAGGTGTACTGCAGAGACAAGACATATCCTCAGCTAACTTCACCTTCAGTGGGGTACAAATTACAAAAAATTTCCTTGCCGTTTGTATTAAGGAGAAACACCTACAGTTAGCTAAGGCAGCCTTGCACCAACCAGCTACAGTTTAGTAAAGCACAGCTGCAGCAACCAAACCCGGGGGAAAAAAAGAGGGTTAAATGAAAGAAATTAACTTTGGGAGAAGGGTCAAATAGCTGAGACTGAAAATGGCACTACGGCTGTGATGAGCCAACTGGGATCATCAGAACAGAAAGGGGAAAAAAAAAGTCCATTGAACAGTGGCCATATTTTTCCTGTGCCATTGCCTAGTTCTACTGTAAGGTCTTCCACTTTTCCATAGAAAAGATGCAACTATTAATGTATTTATTTATTTATTTAACTGCCGATAAGTTTGAGAAACAGCTTCTTCCTCAATATGCCTCCAGCCCCTTTTCCAGACTCTGCTACGTTATTCGCTTACCAGCATCTAGCAGCTTTCTCATGCGCAAGTAGCTGATGGTCAGTCTCATAATGGACGCCTTGTCCAGGTGTGCACTCACGGTGTGGGGCAGGGGCAGCTGATGAGCAAGCTCGTAGAATACTTCTGACTCCTTGCTCCTTCGGCACCGGGCTGCATCTCTCGACTTCTCTTTTCTGCGTTCCGAGCTAATCCTATGTAAAGAAAGTCTGGGGTTAATATAGAAAACAAGAGTTCTCTGGGCAAGTTAAATTTGATGCTAAGCTGCCCAGTAGTCAATTAACCAGTTATCGAAGTTGAATAATTTAAAATCTCAGTTTAAAAGTGCAAATGTAATTCTGTGTATAGAGTTCTACCATGGTTGTGCTCTGCCAGAACCAAGTTGAAACCCACAGTGTCTTCCAACAAGATCAGTTCTTCAGAACAGCTCTTCAAGTGCTTATCTCATACCCTGACTGCTGCCTCTCTAGCCTCCAAATCCCACTTCCCTCCTGTTTCCTAACCCTTAAGTCCATTCAAAATACTAGAGCTCAAGTTATTTCCAGCTCAATGCTCAAGTAGTATCATGTACACTCTCCAAGTTCTTCCCTTTTTACCATCCTTACAAAGCCCACCTAATGGTCAGATAAGCAACGATATTGATTTAGCATGAGGTGTCCTGCTTTTCAAGTGACCCAAAAAGTCCCTTTCCCAGCTCTCTTTCTCCAAGATAGCCCCTTCCATAGTCTCCCCTATACTGGAAAACTCCAGCTGTTAGGAAGTTGCCTCATTCTCCTTCCATTGCCTGTGTTAAGACTCGCCTCCCCCAGGACGCATGAAGTAAAGGACAGCTCACTAAGAGCAAGCACCGAAACAACCGAGGCTCTCCGTCAGTCAGTAACACAGGTAATCCTCCCTTTTCCCAGTACCTACACCAGTTCACGTTCGCCTCATGCACCTGTCACGTGAGTTTTGAACTAAGCATTTTGAGACAGGAGCTCCAAATTTTTCTTACATTTGAACAAGAACTCAATGCTGCTGTGGTCCCCAAGGAAATTATGCCATGCAGTTAAATGTGCTTTTATTTTTAAATGGACGATACAAAAGCATACGGTATTATTTTCCATTTTTCTTTTTATACATGTACGTCTTCTGCAGATACCCTGTCTTCATTTTGCATACACCTGAGATACAAAAGGCAGCTGCACTAATCTGTAGGATCCCATTTTTTCTATTGACTTACATGAAAGCTGCAAGATAAACATATGCCTATAAACACTGCTTTTATAATTCAAAGTTGCATGCCTTTTAATGTTAGCATAAAGAGATTAAGTGTCACTAGTTGAAAAGGACAGATAATAAACCACTGCATTATTTACTACCAACAGTTTAGGAATTATTTTTGTCAAATTTCACTAGACTTCAGAGTCGCGTACTACCACTGCCAAATTCAAGTTGCTAAGTCTGCAGATCTGTGCAAAACCACTTTCTAATTAGCCCACATCTTGTGAGAGGTACCACCAATGACAGAGGAAAACTATTCACAAGCTGATATTGCCTGGGAAATAACAAACCAGATTCAAAGCAAGCAGTCAAATACATACCCAAAGGAACACCTTTTCAGTCCTGTACCTGATGTGCTACCCAAATAGCCAAAAACCTCCTTAGTTTGTGCAGAAACACACGAGCAACAATACCATTAAGACTGATGTTGGAACCGTGAATGCCTTGAAACACAGAAGTTTAATAAGCTCTGATAAAGACAAAGTAAGCCACCAGAATTTATTCTGTGATTATCTTCATTTTTTCCAACTTCATAAAGCTGTACGGCATCCCCATCCATCCCCACTCCCACCATCCTCTCCTCCTACCCCCTGCCAGCAGAAGGAAGCACTAGAAGCTTGATTTTCAGAATTGTCAGTTTTATAAGAGCTAAGAACAGGATTATGTTTTCTCCTTTGGTGGCAAAATCAGGTTACTAGATCACAGAAATACTATTTCTATTAACAAGTGAACAAAATATTAATGGGGATCTTCGGAAAACTATCTTAGGGGTGTTAGAGTAGTAAAAAAATTCTGGACATTCAACAGTTCTGTTTCTGTGAATGTAAGCTCGCATCCCTCAGAAGGGTAGCCCAAGATATCCGATAGTATTTCCCATCCTGCAGACTTTTTCACATGCAGTTTCCCTGCGACAGTAGATGTGCCTGCTCTAGTCAGGGAGACCTTGGTCTGAGAAGCTTGAGGCTCCTGACATACAGGTATATCTGGAAACACCCAGCATGCGAAGTCTGACCTCCAACAACACTGAAATATTTTAGCTACACAAACCTGATTGATTAAACGTGTCTTACTGAAGACAGGCCTCGGATACCTTTTCTCTTAGTGGAAAACTAAGGGTGGAGGTGAAAACCCATCTGGATTCTCTTTGTCCTCTTTCTTGGACCACAGATTTCACTGACAAAGGTAAAACAAGTAATTATGCTGCCTTAGACAGATTCACTTTTATATCTCCGATTTTCCTTTGTTAGCCAAGATCCCTTCACCTGCAGAAATTTCCTCCTTACAATAGAAACTCAAGGGACTATTACTGGAAGTAATTGGTTTCCATCTGCCTAGATGCCTGCAGTTTTTATCATGGCTTCCTTCCCAACGGCAGACACTCTTAAGCTAAAACCCCCACGCTTTGGCAATAAAGCTGTGCACTTCAAGTCTTCCAGCAAAAGATGAAACCAGACACTAACTCCACAAGGCGCGATTTCAGCCCTTTCCTTTGTATTTCCTTTCTGAAAGCTTCGTGATCATGAAAATACTTCAGCCAGTTTCTAGAGTTTTGCCTGGTTTTAGCACGCTTAGCAGCAGACTTCAACATAAACAGTCAAAACTTCTCACGACCATTGAATTATGGATTCCTGACTGAAGCGCTGCTCAAATCAAGCTCATAGTGCTTCTGTTAAAAATTAATCCTGGAGTAAGACAATCAAGTGCTGCCTGCTGGAATGCTGCCTGACTTTGCGATGGGCAAAACTCAAGGAAAAGCGCATCCTTGGCACCAACCGGTGCTGCCCGAGCGGCAGTCTCCTCTCCCTCTCGTTTTCCTTTCTAGAAAGGCTACTACTGTAGATAGATACTTAAACTGTACAGCACAACAGTTTGCTAATTTTAGCTGCTGTTTAAAACTAAGCTGTAACCAATCTGAGTAAAACCCAGCAATTTAAATAGGGAGATTAACTACCAGCTTCAAAGAGCGTTTCTTTAATGGATCAAATTAATAGGGAAAAGGTCTTTCACAAATGAGGTTTAATTACCAAGTGAAGTCAGAGTTGCCTCAATGAGGGATGCCACCAAATAAAGAGAAAGCCAAAAAAAAAAAAAAAATCCTTTACTGTTGCAGCTACTCTAAGCTTTGTTACTTACAGTTGCATAGGGTAAATGAAAAACCACACAATCGGTATGTGCAGCTGCCCACAAATTTCTGTGTAGTCAATTAAAGCATGCTGAATTCCTGTAAAGAAAATATATTTCCTAAGTGAGCTCTCTCTCAACTAGGGGGAAAAAAAGGGGAGCTCAAGGAAGAGGACTTTAAACAGTGAGATGTGAACCGCCACACAATCAGCTTAAATCGTTTAAGAGAGATTTTCAGAACTGCCCATGTGTAAAACTCATGGTCTTCACAACAGAAAATACCATTCTGTAGAGACAACAGGAACCCAAGCTCCACTTAAAACGAACCCCAAACTGAAGAGCTGTATCGCAACCTTCCGCCATCAGTCCTGCACGAAAGACAAACACCTAGAGACTCAGAAGAAAATCTCAGCTGAGGAGTGGATTTTACGTGCAATGAAAATACCAGAAATGCCGGTGCTGGGCAGGAAATTGCATGCATTTTCAGGTATGATGTTTCCTGTACAATTTCAGTGCCAGACATTAATTTCCATTTTGTATTTCTGCCACCAGAATACAGAAGCAGAGCACAATCCAGAGCAGGGTATGCATCTTGGCTCACCAAAAGCAGTGTTTCACCAACAGTTTTAAACCCAATACTAGACACTTTTTCTATGTAAGACATGTTTATGTGCTATAGCCAAATAAACACCTGAGTTCCAAAAGATATTAGAGTTAGAGACCCAGAGTAAAAAGGTATCTCACCACCAGGATTCACTGCAGCTGAACCGAGAGCTCGATCGAAGGGTATTACCCAGGCTCCCACTCACTGCCTCAAATCAAGAAGGCTTTAAGATACAGCTTTAAGATACAGCAAGGTGAATATAAACAAAGTTTTACAGCAAGCAAGAATTGGCCCAACAGCCTTCCGAACAAAGCACACCAGCAGCACTCCCATGTGCACTGGTTACAAATGTTAACATGGCCTCTCTACTCAAACGCGCAACGCCTCTCATTGCCATGACATGAACCATTTGGGCCAGAGCGTGTCTCAAACGAGACGTTGTTCCCCGTACCATCCCAAAGACCCCTCTGCCCACCGCTGCGTATTTCTACAAGGGATTCCCCAATTGTCTAAATACAGCCCACGGTCTTCATCTCCTTGAGCATAAAACAAGCCAATGGCCACATTTAAAGCTGACTTGTTCCTGCTTATTTACCACTGGCAAATTAGACCAAAAAGAACCCCGGAGAATACCATCAGTAACTGATAAATTCCAATTAAAAACAAGTAGAGTAAAAAACAGTCAGCGGACAGATCTTAAAACATGTAGCATGTCAACTCTGTCTCCTAGCTTTCTAATTCACCACCCAGTGTTAAGGAAAATTTTGTATTGTCTACACCATATTACATTAATGTAAGAAATAGGGGGTTTTCTGTATGTTGCTTTATGGCTGTTACCTGTTTTCTAGCCTTTCTCCCCACTCTTAACTTACTGTTTCTCTAATCAGTAAGATTTTGCCCTATAGGTCTTTTCCATTCCCATATAAAATAGCTATTGTGCATGTATTAATCCAGGTTTTGAGAACATTCTAAAAAAAATCATGAACATCCGATAGCAATTCACATTTTTCTTTTTAGAGTTGTTTTCTACTATCGAGTGGCTTTGTACTTATCACGGTATCTGTTCTTAAACAGTTTCATAGAAGTATACCATGTGGAAACAATATAATTCAAATGAATAATGTGTTTCAAATCTCATTATTGAACTTTTAACAGTTCTGCCATTAATTCCCATCATTTGCCAGTACAAGATTCACACTTAATATTTCAATGTTAGACACAACGTCTCCCCAGACCGTAATACCTGGCTTAGAAATGGCATCACAAAGACCATATCCACTATAACACAGCTTCAAGTTTTCTTCATTATAAAAAAAACCACACATCATGATGGCACTGAAACTTAGAAAGTAGACCTTTAAATGGCCTCGTATTTAGCTTTTAAGGTTGAACTCATTCCTGCAGTTGGTACAAAACTTGGTCGCCTTTTCACGCCTAGCCCTAAGCCAGGTATTTCTGCCAGCACAGCTGTACAGACAGGACAGAGGGACAACTCCCAGTCTGCAGCCATACCCCAGCAGAACACCCTCATGCTGGCGTCATTACACCAGTGTAACTAGCTGTGTTCGTGTGGACCATCTGAAGACCTCAACCCTAGGCAGGTCCATGCCAACTGCTCTCACCTGCAGCCCAACACACCAAGAAAACACCGAGCAGATACAAACTCACTTACCAGGCACAGACTGCCAAAGAGTGTTACGACAGAGCTCTACTCTGTGCTGAGTTCACAGCCATTCGTTTTCCTTCACCATTTGTTAGATCTTTATTTTGTCCAGAGCTGCTAGCCACAACACTTACTAAATTATTTTTCCACAGAAAGAAGTCCCAGGCAAGCCCAGCACTTAGCACAGAGAAACTAAAACAGTTGTCCTGGGATAGAGTTAATTTTCTTCCTAGTAGCTGACACAGTGCTTTGTTTTGGATTTAGCATGATAATAATGTTGATAACACACTGATGGTTCAGTTGTTGCTAAGCAGTGTTTATAGTGGTCAAGGACTTTTTGGCTTCTCATGCTCTACCCACTGCGAAGGCTAGAGATGCACAAGGAGCTGGGAGAGGACACAGCCAGGACAGCTGACTCAAACTGCCCAAGGGGCTATTCCATACCATATGGTGTCATGCCCAGTATATAAACTGGGGGAGTTGGCTGGGGGTCAGTGATCACTGCTCAGGGATGGGCTGGGCATTGGTCAGCAGGTGGGGAGCAACTGCATT
>NW_009259590.1:765916-768108 GCF_000687185.1 Egretta garzetta
CCCGCGCCGCCCCTCCTCGGGGGGGGGGGGGGGGGGGGAGGGTTGGGGGGTGTGCGCGGAGGGTGAGTGAGCGGCTGTTGTGGTGCTTAGTTGCAGGCTGTGGTTAAACTATGACAACAGTGTAACTCCACTTCCCTAAAGACAACTTCATACGAAAAATGGGTTTATAATGTAAGAGAACACTGCTCAGATTCAGTTATTTTAAAATATGCTGAGCTAATGATGGGAGTACTCTTCCAAAGAAAAACAAACCCCCAAAACCAGAAGCCCCTCATCTTCCACCTGGCATAATGGAGAACATGCCAGTTAGCCCCCTTACCCCCGTAAAAATACTTTCTAATTTAAGTCGATCAACTTCAGCTGGGGGCAACAGAGCTGTAGCATTAACACTATCAAGTCTTGAGGCAGACCCACACAGCCATTGCCCAGAGTCGCCGCAGCCCCAAAAGCCCCGTTCCCTCTCGCCTCCCAGCCCAGCAGTAAGCCACTCGCCTGGCCCGACCAGCAGCCAGGACTGCTCGTCACCCAGCAGGCAAACAATAAAACAGGTTACAAGGAGGGAAAACCGGGTCCCACTACGATTGGTCTTGCAAGGGAGCCCCAATTTTTGCTGTTTAAAGATGAGAAAACCCAGGCAATGGGGTGGGGAGGAAAGGGGCCAGAGGACCAGCTTCATCTCCTGTGCCGGCTTACGGGGCTGCTCATCTCTGGTATCCGAACACTCCTCCCAACGGTGGGGGAAAAGACATTTTGGAGTGCGCTCTCAAACACTTATTGCAAAGTCTGAATTTTCAGTTGAACAGGCAGGCTTTCTGAGAACTGTAATATATTTGCAAATTCACCACAAATTTGACTTTTTCCAAATCGGTTGTGTGTGGGGGTGCTCCTTCCTTCTATAGCTGCATTACAGAATTAGTGCAATCTCTCAGCTACCAGTTCACAATGAGCTCGGGGTTATAGCTTTACCTCTTCTTGCTTTGACATGATTTTCTTTTCAATTATTATTGCTTTTGCCATTACGGCCAATTTTATTTACCAATTCTCCTTATGCTACAGTCTGTGTAATGAGTTCTTGTGAGGAAAATACCAAACAAACAAAAAAAACTCCACACCTGAATCTCATGTGTAATGACAAGCATGTGATTTTCTAGAAGAAAGTCTTGCTCATTATGAATTAATGAGCATTACAGCCCAGTAATCCAACTCGGGAAAAGAAATCAGAAATTCCTCACATACAGCAAGAAAGATTTGAGAGATTTAACCACAGAAACTAGCATAATATCCAAGCAGAGACACCACCTCTGTAGGTAAACTATTAAAATTCATTCCTTTGTACCCTACCTTCTAACATAGCAATTTAAACCGTTTTCTTTACATGAGGGTAGTCACAGGTATTTACCATAACTTGACTACCACCAAAAAACCCCTAACTGAAAAACCCCTAGCAATTTAAGAGAGCAAGCAGGCAGTTCAGACTGAATTAGCCACGGCAGCACAAACGTTCCGAGCCAACGCTGAAACCCATTGCTGTTTGCAAAATGAAAGTGGGGAGAGGCAGCAAGAAGAGAGTCCACCGAGCTGCACATGAACTTACAAAGTCTTACTATCAAGACCACGAAGTCTATATAAACAGCCATTTTACAGACAGGTAAATTATGGCACATAAGAGCCGACGAAAGCCAGCACAGGACCGCACCGCCAAGATTATCCATCTCCTGGATTTGGCCTTGAACTGACCTGAAACCCCAACCACCTCCCTGCTTAGAAAGTGTGAGTAAGAAGGTAAAAGCTTCCAGAATTAGTACTTCTAATTCAGTACGTGGTGAAGTGATTCTGCTGTGTCTCACTACACAATGTAACCCACTGATATTTTACCTTTGCATAGTGATTTACTGTTTTAAAATAACCACATGGCATACAGTGGTTGGTTGTAAGAAAATTCTAAATTTTTTTTCAACTAGGTTATTTGGCTTCCCTAGAATACAGCATTTCTTTTTTCTTTTAATTAGCTGTGCTCTGCCCTTCAGGATGAAAGATACATGGTAGTTAAATTGTGTTTATTATTACAGAAAAACCACAGCTATTCAAAAGAGATATCTGGACATGGGCTTGACAGAACTAGCCACTAAGTGCTCCCCTCCCTTCAGCCCTCCTGCTTTTGCTTCTACTTCTACCAAGCTCACAAAAAAAAC
>NW_009259590.1:768201-776554 GCF_000687185.1 Egretta garzetta
GATGGGAGTACTCTTCCAAAGAAAAACAAACCCCCAAAACCAGAAGCCCCTCATCTTCCACCTGGCATAATGGAGAACATGCCAGTTAGCCCCCTTACCCCCGTAAAAATACTTTCTAATTTAAGTCGATCAACTTCAGCTGGGGGCAACAGAGCTGTAGCATTAACACTATCAAGTCTTGAGGCAGACCCACACAGCCATTGCCCAGAGTCGCCGCAGCCCCAAAAGCCCCGTTCCCTCTCGCCTCCCAGCCCAGCAGTAAGCCACTCGCCTGGCCCGACCAGCAGCCAGGACTGCTCGTCACCCAGCAGGCAAACAATAAAACAGGTTACAAGGAGGGAAAACCGGGTCCCACTACGATTGGTCTTGCAAGGGAGCCCCAATTTTTGCTGTTTAAAGATGAGAAAACCCAGGCAATGGGGTGGGGAGGAAAGGGGCCAGAGGACCAGCTTCATCTCCTGTGCCGGCTTACGGGGCTGCTCATCTCTGGTATCCGAACACTCCTCCCAATGGTGGGGGAAAAGACATTTTGGAGTGTGCTCTCAAACACTTATTGCAAAGTCTGAATTTTCAGTTGAACAGGCAGGCTTTCTGAGAACTGTAATATATTTGCAAATTCACCACAAATTTGACTTTTTCCAAATCGGTTGTGTGGGGGGGTGCTCCTTCCTTCTATAGCTGCATTACAGAATTAGTGCAATCTCTCAGCTACCAGTTCACAATGAGCTCGGGGTTATAGCTTTACCTCTTCTTGCTTTGACATGATTTTCTTTTCAATTATTATTGCTTTTGCCATTACGGCCAATTTTATTTACCAATTCTCCTTATGCTACAGTCTGTGTAATGAGTTCTTGTGAGGAAAATACCAAACAAACAAAAAAAACTCCACACCTGAATCTCATGTGTAATGACAAGCATGTGATTTTCTAGAAGAAAGTCTTGCTCATTATGAATTAATGAGCATTACAGCCCAGTAATCCAACTCGGGAAAAGAAATCAGAAATTCCTCACATACAGCAAGAAAGATTTGAGAGATTTAACCACAGAAACTAGCATAATATCCAAGCAGAGACACCACCTCTGTAGGTAAACTATTAAAATTCATTCCTTTGTACCCTACCTTCTAACATAGCAATTTAAACCGTTTTCTTTACATGAGGGTAGTCACAGGTATTTACCATAACTTGACTACCACCAAAAAAACCCCTAACTGAAAAACCCCTAGCAATTTAAGAGAGCAAGCAGGCAGTTCAGACTGAATTAGCCACGGCAGCACAAACGTTCCGAGCCAACGCTGAAACCCATTGCTGTTTGCAAAATGAAAGTGGGGAGAGGCAGCAAGAAGAGAGTCCACCGAGCTGCACATGAACTTACAAAGTCTTACTATCAAGACCACGAAGTCTATATAAACAGCCATTTTACAGACAGGTAAATTATGGCACATAAGAGCCGACAGCGGAGCCTGAAACTCCTGAAGCCAGCACAGGACCGCACCGCCAAGATTATCCATCTCCTGGATTTGGCCTTGAACTGACCTGAAACCCCAACCACCTCCCTGCTTAGAAAGTGTGAGTAAGAAGGTAAAAGCTTCCAGAATTAGTACTTCTAATTCAGTACGTGGTGAAGTGATTCTGCTGTGTCTCACTACACAATGTAACCCACTGATATTTTACCTTTGCATAGTGATTTACTGTTTTAAAATAACCACATGGCATACAGTGGTTGGTTGTAAGAAAATTCTAAATTTTTTTTCAACTAGGTTATTTGGCTTCCCTAGAATACAGCATTTCTTTTTTCTTTTAATTAGCTGTGCTCTGCCCTTCAGGATGAAAGATACATGGTAGTTAAATTGTGTTTATTATTACAGAAAAACCACAGCTATTCAAAAGAGATATCTGGACATGGGCTTGACAGAACTAGCCACTAAGTGCTCCCCTCCCTTCAGCCCTCCTGCTTTTGCTTCTACTTCTACCAAGCTACAAAACATATCCCAGAGATATCTGTCAGGCTCTCTGTTAACAGTGTTTTAGCTATGAACTGGGCTATCTTCAGACAGATGCAGACTCTTGATAAAGTAACTCATTTTAGTGTAAATCATGGCGTTAAAATATATCATTTATTTTATGTCGTTGCATTCAGGTTTTCCAGACTGGAGGCTGGACATTTTCCCTCACTGCTTCCATCCAAGTTCTCATGCCTTCACCTCGAATTCTTCAACTGCTTTCAGTTAACAGGGTATTTAGTGATCAAAGGTTTTAAGAACTAAAAAAAACCCAGAACAGAAGTAAGAGATATAAATTTTTATTTTTCTGTATGAGTAAAGAACAAGCAGATCCACTGAGCAGTCAAGAAGAACATTCACAACGATAGCTAGGACAAAAATCCTGCAGCAACGTCAGCTCAACATCCAGTAGATTCAATAGGGTGCAAGGAAAAAGTCCTTTCTGAGGGACTGAGCACCAGATACTCCCATCCCCAGCTAAACCACGAAGAGCTTCTTGTTTCTTTAGCTTAGCTAGTAGAAGCTGCAGCCTTTGTATTTGATGTGGATATTACTTCATATATTCTGTTCCTTGGAGCAGATTCCCATCTCTTCCAGTGGAGGCGAGCAGGGTGTGAACATAAGGAGGTAAGGCTCTAGTAACTCTCTAGGTAACCGTCCATCTACTATTCTCACTTGCGAGCAGCATAACTTCACAAAAAGGGGAGCCTTGGCCTCAAATTCTTCTCCTTCTTGAAATGAAAGAATTTTCATAAAGTAACACCAGTCTGGTTTTGGTTTAGAATTGACAGTGAAAGAACTTATTCTGGTAAACAAAATGGGTCGTCTTTTTCAGGTAACGCTTCCAGGATTATTACAAATTACGTTGAAAAGGTTATTTAATAAAGTTACTTGGTAAAACCTCCCACTGTTGTAAATACAATAGCACAGTTCAGTGCTGCTGATACAGTTTCCTCAATTCTTCACTGGAACTTCAGGCTCTATTTTAGTGTTGCGAGTTAAAAGATCTGTTGCAACATTTTTCCTCAAAACACTTAAAAAGCATTCATACACACCACACCAAATTAAACAGAAGCTCCAGTCTCTCCCTTAACACACACAAAGTTTATTATGCATTGGATATCTTTATGGAATGACGAATGGCTCATCTTGAAGCACCAGTTCTTCGGTGCCAGCAGAGGCATTTCAAATGTCTGGGTACTAAAATACCTCAGTGTTTTAAATGGCTACATTTTTGTGCAAGTCCCAGTATTATCAGGCTTCAACAGAAAGAAATGACACATTATGCATACAGTGAAACTCCTCTTTATCAATGCAGTTACTCTGAGATCCTGGACCAAACCCCCAGGCTGGTATGAACAGGCATAGCTTCAATGAACCTGTGCTAATTTACATCAACTGAGGCTATGGCTCCACATCAAAGAACCCTAAAGTGTTCGTCACCTACATAAACTGTATTTAAAAAAAAATATATATATGCTGGCATGTATTCACTTGATTTCATGTTTCTAATAATTTCAGAACTTAATTTTCAGAAAGACTTTTACTCTAAGCTAAGTAGCAGAGATCTCAGTAGACAAAAGTCTTAATAGTCTTCGTATCCAATGGTAATTTGGAAACCTGTATCTTTCCCGAATTTTCAGTCATTAGTTCAATTAAAAAGGCTGAACTTCTCTCTTGGGCCTTTTTTGTAGTTCTCAATGTCATAAAAGCGTCTCCCATTCTGGAGCAGTACTCAGTGGAGAACTCAGATTCTCCTGCATGCTCTTCCGCCTGCTCTAATACAAAGGAGGATTCTCAAGTGAGGCTCAAAATGCTCAAACTTTCTCGAATTCAAAAGAGGAAGGGCTGTTACAACATGAAAAGATGATTAAGGTCCAAGTTCTTTCCATGCATTACCTAGGTGGTTTTTTTGAGGCATGTAAACACCTGCCTATATAACTGTGTATGTGAAGATAAAAGGAGCATTTGAGCTGCTGACTTGTAATCTGGAACATTCCTTCCTTTTGGACATCAGCTTGCTAGAAACGGGTTACTGCGCCTTCTTGCTAAGGTTCTTGTGAGATTTGTTTTTGTTTTGAAGCTGTTTGTTTTATAAAGAACACATCTTGTAATTGGCTTGGTATTTGCATCTCCTTGTATCATCAGGAAAATCTAGATGCTCTCGTATACCACCACTGAACTTCCCCCCTGGGTTTACTTAACAATGCATACTCCACAATCATACAAGAATTATTTTGTTGGCATATCATAACACCAAGCTCTTCAAGAATAAAGTGAGGATTCGGCAGTATTATCTCTTCTGCAGTACAAAAAAAAATATACTCAAAAATCGGTGGTTTCTGTCATTCAATGTCCTCTTTAATACCAAAAATCTCACACGAGCCTACTTGAAATCCAGCCTGCTAACATAAATTGGTGCAATACTACTATTGAACAATATGAACACACTCGAGAATCCATTGTGTTACACGGGCTCAGCAAGAGTCTTCAAGGCTTTCAGATCAGAAGCACACCAAAGTGAACATGTGCACTCTTAAGAACCTCAGAAAGGCTTGGGCTTACACCACAACACCGCTGACATTCGCTAGTCTTACTAGTATTTATTGGCTTTTTTTTTTTTTCCCCACTTCACCATCAGCAATCAGAGTCCTTGAAACAGCCTTATAAACGCCACGCGTTATAGTTCAAGGTTAGGGAGGAACAAAGGTCCACAGTTGCTTTCACAATGTACAGAGGAGGAAGCAAGCACCTGTAAGTAAATGCACGCTGTTGCATTGCTGACTGAAGCCTTACACACGATAGCAGGATGGTCTTCTCTGGCCTCTCTTTTGGTGGCAGCAGAAACACAGCGTACAACTGCTTCTCAGCTTCTTGACGCTTACAAAGGACATACTTCAGCACTATCTTAGCCTAACCTAAATAAGCCCTTGATGAACATTTCAGAGAAGAGAGAAACCAGCCAGAAAATGGGGATTGAATGAGGCAATTGAATGAGGGAATAAGATTATCCACTTCACACCTCCACCTTTAAACCAACAGTTGACTTAATTACCAGACTTAAGTCGCTGATAACAGTATGCAGCTACATTTGTTTCCCCCCTCCCAAAAATGGTCCAGGACATGCCTTCAGAGACACCAGATTGGAAAAGCATTTATACGGAAGGCAGAGTTGCTAAAAAAGCTTGAAAGTACTCAAAATAAAAACCTCTTACCACCCCATCACCCTGTTACAGACCACCCGACAACCTGGACTATCTGATCACATCTCTCTGCTAGGTGTGGACCTGTTGTTGGTATTTCAGGCATTCCAACCAAGAGACCCTTGACTGCAGCCGGGAGACACTGTTTTAAAAGGGCAAACCGAGTACAACTGTAAGGCAAACCCTCCTGCTGCTTCCATCAGCATACTGCCAAACACTCAGACCTGCACTGATAAAAGGAAAATGAAGCACCAACAGTGCAAAATTATGGAAAATACCTGCAGTAGGCAAATCCTCCACAGCTATTCTTTCCTGATTTTCAATGCCTTGATAATGAGGAAGAGGAAGGGCAGTAGCACTACACTGTTGCCTTCCTCTTTAGTGGGCACTAGAAAGTAATTTCTGATCACTTTTACTGAAGGAATTCAAAACTGTGACATGTTGGAGAAGTGGCAAAGAACAGACAACACAGGCAGAACCATCAGGTAAGTCCTACGGCACGGCAAACAATCCAGAAAACTCCAGAAAGCAGTAAAAACACTGTTCTGTAAGCCAGAAACCGCTCTGCCCTCCCCGTACCTGCGGGGAGACTCTACAGGAGATTTACCGAAAGATTTCTCCTCTTCTTACAACATGTAGAGAAGTACAGCTCAAGTATATACAAAAGGGTTTTGTATTCACTTTTGACTCCAGTAATGGTGGCTCAGTTCCACCAGCATTGAAAGAAATTAACAGACAAAAAAAGCAATGGCACATGCAATCCTAAAGACCTCACACAGGTTTACGAAAAACCAGCAGTAGCCACTGGCCCCTCCTAGCCAGCAGCACAGGACCAGGCTCTCAAACAGATTTTGGAGCTGGACCTCAGCAGCACAGATCCAGCAGCAAAACTCCGGTCTTTCAAATCATCCTCTTAGACAGTAGATGTTAAGTTTCAAGTCTCAACTCTGAGAAACTGAAAAGCTGAAGTTTTCCTGCAAGACGCTCAAGTCAGGATGTTAAATTCCATTGTTTTATACCAGCTTAAGACTCAGACTGAGCACTCGGGAAATAACTTTTTTAAATCCTTCTGCTTCTCATTTTTATTTAGCACCCATAACGTTAAATATATATATATTTTGTGCTACAAGTAAGGACTTAAGACAATCCAAGATTCATTTTTCTAGTGTGTCTACTAGCTGCAAGCCACTACCAAAGTAACCAGTAACCCTAAATGGCTCATTTTCTTAAAATGGTGCAAAAACTACTCTGCTAATAGTGAAGTGTCACACCACAGACCGGAGGAAAAGCCTTTCATACCGTCAGCCATCTGTGCTCTAGAGCTTGTTAAAAGAACATTGAGAAAAAAAAAAAAAATATCAGCATACTTCTCAAGAAAAGCCTTCAATTTGAATCAAACCATAGTCAATAAGCAAAGAAAGCTCCCCAAAACGCTGCTTTACCCGCTCTATGCGCAGAGATAAACTCACTCCTTGTAGCACATGGGGGAAACCCCAGGAGCACATGAAAGTGATACAACTACTGAAGAACAACTAAAACCCAAATAACTCAATACCTCATCATGTTGCTGATCCTTGGTTTCCTACGGAATCTTGATCCCTGTATGTATGCGAGCAGCTCAGGACTACACCAAAGAATGGATTCAACAAACCAGTAAATGAATCCACGCTTCCAGTTACTATGATGACCACCTTCCACTTACGTAAGAGCAAGACACATACTTGGTCAAATTCTGCAATTTCTGCATCTCGCAGCACTTCATTAAGCAAACAACGGGCTTCACTTGAACTATGAAGAGCTACAGACCATACAAATACAAGCACAGGGAGGGACAAGGAATAAAAGGATCCTAACACATACCAAAATTGAGGTGCACTACATATACAGTCAGCCAAAGTTTTATCATCAAAGAACAGGACTGGAAGGTCTTCTCTCAAAGGTGTTTTTGAACATGGACACTGTCAAACCTAAACCCTTCTAAAACAACCCAGGTTTTTGAGAAATACTTGAGATTTTCAGTAAGTTCTCTGGTAAGCGCATCTCCTTCCTTTTTTGCTTAGCCATCTTTGCTCAACTGCGCAGTCACAGCCCCCAGGATGAGCATACCACAGATACAGCTTTATGTTTTCAATTAAAACGAACCCTACAACAGAAGTAATCTGAATATTCCTTACTGTTTTATCAGAAACATTGCCAACTTTGAACTCTGTCTACAGGAAACAAAAAACAACAAATTCTCTTTCTTAAGCCCTGCCTTTAGGAAGGAAGGATAAGCTTTGCATACTGATTCTTACATTCTGAAGAAAGCAGATTACATCCAGGATAAGGAAATTGCAAAAAAAGTACCCAAGTGGGACAGAATGGTAAGAAAAAAAAAAAACAAAAAAAAACACCACAACTGAGCAAGGGGGGAAAAAAAAAAAACAAAACAAAACAAAAACCAGCCACAGAGAATAACTCAAGTCTCAACCCCCCCCTTTCTAGACCTGCCACTAAATTAGGGCAGCAGAGCAGAGTCCAGAACAATAATTTCTGTTACAAAATTTTCTCCCAGGCTTCTCAATAGCCAGTAGCTTTGAGAAGAAAAAAACAAAAGGTTCCAGAATGGGTGCCACCCCCAGGTGCCCCACTGTCCAGATTTCATTAGACTAAAAAGCTGCTGCTTCTCCCCCACCCCACCATAACTCCTCCGAATTATCACGGCGAGGATACCGTCCTAGAGGTGAAGCGCTCCCTGCTCGCCAGCCCAGCGCCCTGCACTCCCGGCTCCAGCTCGGCACAAAGCTCACCATCCATTTTAAAAGCCAGCCAGTCTCCTTCCCAACACAACTTACACGCTTTAATACTTAGCGCGTTTAACCTACTCAGATGACCCTTCGATACAAGAGCAGAGAAAAATCCATCTTTAAAAAAAAAAAAAAGGGGGGGGGGGGGTATCGGTATCAATATAAACAAACGGAGTCTTCTGCAGATGGCGATTACCGCAATTAATCCCTCCACAAAGCGCGCCGGTGGAGCCCCAAAGCAGAAATCCGGTCACCCAAATACTCAAACTCCCTAACTTCACCATGTAACAAAGGCTTTTAAGGCTTTTATTTCCCTCTCCTAATTTGAGCTAACAACCCTCGGTGAATTATTCATACACCTC
>NW_009259590.1:777773-778069 GCF_000687185.1 Egretta garzetta
ATCGTCGGGAAAAAAAATAACTAACTAAATAAATAAATAAATAAAAATAAAAATCGCCAAACATCCAGACCGCCGCCCCGAGAGCCCGCCGGCACGGCTGCACATTTATGGGCATATCGCGCGTTTTCATTATTTATTTAATTTTTGGGGGGTGAGGAACCTTTTTTCCCCAATGCTTGACTCCTCTCTCTTTCCCAAAGGCTTCGCAGCCTTACGCCCGGGACGATTCCAGTTAGAGAGTTCAGAACCCGGCGTTAATGGCGGGGACTCGGCAGCCGCAGCGCCGGGCGGGCCAG
>NW_009259590.1:778406-781105 GCF_000687185.1 Egretta garzetta
CTGCAACCCTCGGCTGCCCCTGGAGGCCCGGCGCCAGCGCTGGACAGGGCCTTGCCGGCACAGGCCTAACCAGCAGGCGCAGGCCGCGCAGGGGCTCAGGAGCCGGGCCGCAGCCGTGAGGTGCAGAGGGAGGGAAACCGGGGGCTGAGCCCACGCATTTCATAGAATCATAGAATTGTTTAGGCTGGAAAAGACCTTTAAGATCATGAAGTCCAGCCGTTGCCCAAACCCTGCCACCCCACCGCTAAACCCTGTCCCTACGCACCTCGTCTACCGGGCTTTTAAATCCCCCCGGGGACGGGGGCTCGACTCCTTCGCTGGGCAGCACCTTCCAATGCTGAACAACCCTTGAAATTAAAGGCTCCACAGCGGCCATGGCTCTGTACCCTCGGTGACCCGTGCCTGAGCGCTGGGGGCAGGGAGGTCACAGCCCCTGGCAGAGGGACCCCGCGGCGCCCAGCCGCTCCTTTACAGCTGTAGGCCTCCAACAGCAAGGGCTTTAAGGGATCATACGGAGCTGAACCTTGCGAGACGACTCGATTCGCAGCCCAGAGGTCATGATACCTTTAAAAAAAAAAGCAGTTTTGACAGGCATAAGTGACATCCTTGCGCTGCCGTGTGCACATGTGATGTCAGGAACATCTGCAGGGCAAAGTGATGTTGTTTCAGTACTGCGCCTTCCTAACGCTTCTGCAGTGGGTTTCAAACTTCCAGGTAATGAGCATACACGGTTGGTTTTGCGTACAACCATGGGTGTTTTGTGTTGGTTCTTTTTTAATTTGTTGACGAAAAAGCAGTGACTGTGACATTTAATAGAAATCGCAAGGAGTCTCTGTATGAAATTAATTGCTTCTGCCCACAGTGGTCAGATACACAGAAGAGGCACAGGTGGTATAGATTCCTATTATTCCTTTAAGGTTTCTCATCCAAACGCTGACAAAGCCCAGCTTTACTTAGCTTATGAGATGTGACAACATGACAGCCCGTGGCAGCGTGGCTGTGGACTACCAATATTTCTGTTGTTCTATACTCACTGCAGCCTCGAGAAGAGAAATAATCAAGGCAAGGCTTAAACTCAGGTCTCTTGCATAAGTACAAACAAGCCCCACGCAAGAGCTCATGGACAACTTCATCTTTCAAAATGAGGAATAGGCAGTTTAAATGCAGGGACAAATCCGCTCACACGCGGCAGCCGTGCAGTGTTTTAGCACAGTCACAGAGTCACCGTAACAGCCCCCAAGGAATTTCCCCGGTGAGATGGGGAGATCTGGCAGGTGCAGAAGTTACATACCCAGCTCAGTGCCACCTTCCCCATCGGAGCCCCTGCCACAGGGAACGCATGGGGGAAGTTTTGGTAGCGAAGTGGTGCTACCAGGGGTACTTCCCGTGCCTTAGAGGAAGCTGGTGCAACTCGGAGCAGCCGTTGTAGCTTCTCTAATCTGAGTGTGAGATTAGAGTGGTTCCTGGTGAGCCAGCCAGACTCAGAAGTGAAACCCTCTCTTGCACTGTGACTGCAATCTCGGTGCTCACACTACCTTCAGAGACCAAGTAGCACTGATATGGTCCAGACCGGGACTGCCTGGCTGTAACACGACAGAACCCAGCTTATCCTACCCAGCAAGCTCTCATTTTCAATCTTACAGCTGTCACTCCTTTGAATGACAATTTTGGTGCCCAAAAGCGTGGATGCCTTAGGATCCGCTTGTGCACCTTTATTACCATTATCCAAATTCACATACTGTGCAATACATCGAAAGGGTTCCTCGCTGAGTATTCTCGCACCAGGTTCTGATCTTTTTAAATCATTCAGGCACAAAGGCTCGAGATGTGTTAGCAATCGCTGAGTAAAAGACACTGCGGAAAAATCTCAGTCTACAAATTACTAACACGGCTCAAGTTAATTGTTCAAAGATGTCAGACTTCCCAGCATGAACTGGCTGAGGAGATCTAAGTGTTGTGGTCTCCTTACTAGACACATTTCTCTCATGCCAAACATGCTTACCCCAAGCTCACAATAAAGAAAACTGCATCAAAACCCAACTGTGTTTCAGGAGGGTGTTAGTGGAAACTTGTTCAGCAATTAAGCACTTCATACTATAGCAGCTCTAGAGAGATGTTAAGCAAATGGTCTGCCCCCCCGCATCCTCCCCCTTGTTAAACTTCTGCGTCACTCCACCAAAATTCTGCATATACATTTTCTTTCCCGCTTTGCCAGTGGCTGCTAACAGAAACTTATTACAGTATATAATGCCTTAGTCACTTTTCTTGACCTTTATTGCTGTGCTAAGTTCATACTCCAACTTACGTTAAGAGAACTTCCTGAATAAAATAATGTTTGCATATGACTAATTAGGGCAAATGCGCAAGCTGATGAGTCAGCAAACAGCTTGGTGGGGACAGAGGCAGGGATTCAGCAGCAGAACAAATCAACATGAAGATGGGAGATATGCTCCTGTCTGTGGCTTCAGATCTGTCTGCCGATGGGTCAGATCTCGCCATGGTGGGACCCAAACGCATCCCTATCAATACGGATTGGCAAAACTTCTGCTGGCTTCAGCGGGAAGAAGATCAGGGGCTTAACTTTCTCAGGCATCTTTCCTCCAAAGAATACTTACCATGTCTGAGCACAGACTTAACCAGGTGGAGGCTGGTAAAGAGAAGTAAGGACTCCTTCCATTTATCTTGCTGGAGCTGGCAGC
>NW_009259590.1:781199-825835 GCF_000687185.1 Egretta garzetta
ATTTAGGGAATTACTATGCATGGATTCAGTAAATAGGCACAGTGCTATAAGGAGGGGCACATACTAGTCTATAGGTATGTGAAAAAAAAAACCCTCCCTTACCCGCAGCACCCCTGTGGGAGCATTTACTGGAGAGAGAAGTGCCACAAGGTCTCCGAGGCCGTGCAGAGCCGCAGCTCAGCTACACAGGCTGCTAATGATCTAATGCTCGTTACTACAACTGACTGTGCTTAAGAGTGCAAGAACCTGAGATCTCTGGTGGTCAACTCATTTCACAATAGAAAAGTGAACTGAACTTTGAATCAAATTCAAACCAAATCATTGGTAATGAAAGCCTAAATGCTGCTGGTTCTCAAATATGAAATATTATCTGAAACAAGAACACGTGATGTGAGACACAGTCTCTCTTTGGCAACTGTTATTTCCACTGGTCTTTTCTAACCATAGCGCTTCTCTTTTCATTCTTGTGCCAGGATCTTACTTATTTTTCTTTTCGCATTTGCACAATCCACATTTTTTAAACTCTGACCATCTCTTAAAGGCTGCTTGACTCAGTGCACATTTAGGTGTTTGGAAATACTCTCTCGACTGTGATTTCTTGCAGCAACGTACACCAACGTGGGTAAGAAATTCTGCAGTCTAATAAAAACACTATGTCTGATTCAGCGTAATTAGGTTTGGGGGAAGGATTTTCTACCCATGAAAGGAATTTACCAGATGAAAGCATAAGGCAAGCAGGCGCTCAGCAGGCTATGCCATACTGTTTCGCCAGTTGGCTGCACCCTGCCAACCCCAGGCCACTCCTGAGCAGATATTGCCAATTGTACAGTGGTTTTCCTGATGTGGACAAAAAGCAGGATGGAATTTTAAAATTGTCCTTACAGAAAAGATGGGTTTGTGGTCAAAGCCCTGAACGAAGACTCGGGGAGCTGAGGTTTGGTTCCAGGCTTCCTGTGGGACATTACACAAGTCACTTGGAGAAAGGCTTTCTGATTTTGGTGCTGCAATCCTGTGCCACAGGGCCGAGCGGAAGAGTTTGCTGCATGCCGGGCGTGGAGTCTGGCTCCCCATGCAGTGCACTGGGAAATCTGGGACCTGCCCAGGAGTCTCAGAATCCAGCTGAGGAGGAAGCGACTGAGGTAACAGCAACGGGAACACAGAAAAAAAAGGAGCGCTGCTTGGATCCACAGCCTTGCCTAGGCCAAGCCCAGTTTTTGGCCTTAAAGATACTTCTCTGTGCTCAGGATCCTCGGCCAGTCACTCTGCCCTGCAGTTAGGCACAGCAATGGGGCTTGGAAAGAGTAGCTGAAGTCTGGGGGGTAAAGCACTGCCTCAGAGGTCAGAAATGCTTGTTCAATCTCTGTCCTGTCCAGCTCAGACCGAGGTTTGGTACCCACGTGGGTGAAGCCTCACTTCTTCTCTCCTCTGGAGGCTGTTTCACTTTAGCCCCTAAATGGTCGCATACAGAGAGGCACTCAGGGGAGCTGGGTTTAAATCCTTGCTCCAAAACAGGCAAAAGAGAGATTGGGGCACAAATTTGCCCCACTCAGCATTCGGAGGGTGCAGGGATGCCTAAACTGCGGGTTTGGTGCTCCTCAGCTCAGTCCTGAGTACACTTGAGCATACCAAGCACTATTTTCACAGCCATCGGTCTTGCTGTGTAAGATGGAGACACAAACACTTCCTTCCCCCCCAACCCCTTGCCTCTGCTCACACACTCCGACCTTCTCGTGAGGCTGCGGTGACCAGCACAGCACGGTCTGTCATCACACCAGTAAGCAAGGCACCGGCTGGTTTTGCTTGTGACCAACGAAGTGTTATTAACCTACATCTCCAGAGCCAGCAAGACACTCCCAATATGTCAATCAGCCCATAACACCTCATACCTACCAGGCTAGTTTTACTTTCTTCTTTGCAGAGCTTCCCTTTTGAAGGTACTATAAACACAAGTGAAATGCTTTGAGGACACGTAAGGGAAACCAGCCGAGCAGTCAGCAGATGCAGCGTGAACACTGCGACAGCCTTTGCATAAGTTATAACCTAGAGCGGAGGGAAAATGCATTTCTCAGAAGGAGACGTGGTTTCAATTTCATGCAGATTTCTGACTCCTACAGCTAGTTATGATCCGCAGGAACGCTGTGAGAGAGGTTTCTTTTTTCCCTTTTTTTGATCCTTTTCATCCCTTCTACCGAGCCCTTTGTTATTTTACAGCCTGGACCGCAAGTTTCTCACAGGGAGCAAGAAAGATTCAGAAATAAATCAAAAGATAACATTGGATGGGCTTCACTTGTAATTAAAATGTAAATGGGACCAAACTATTTTACCTGATCTAAAATTGAGAACTGTTTAAAATTCTGGGGTTTTTCCGGTTTTGGCATTAAAACACTCTTTTTTTCCAGTGATACAGTTTCTTAATTGTTTCTACTTAACATTTTCCCAACTTGGATCTAGCTAAAACACAAAGGGCTTGAGGTTTTATTTGTTTGTTTGTTTGTTTTCCCGCAACACATTAGAAAACGCAGTGCAAGCTTTAATGACTATGTCTGTTTTAACATGCCTTTTAGAGGACTGTAGGCATTTATGGGGGAATGAGGTAATTAATATATTACTTAGGCATGCAAAGACAAGTTGGAAGCAGCTGTCTTTCTTCTCTTGATATGGCAACACAATTATTAAAACAAAGGCTTCTTATGTCTTTTTTTTTTCCCCTCTCTATATTCACAGACCACTCAAGTTGCTTGTTTAAAGTCAAAGCTTTAAGAGCTCATCATCTTTTCAGGACCAGTAATTTCTCTCTCAGACTGCCCTCTCGTACTTATTTGAAGTAGCAAAATGAAAATCGGCATCGCGATCCCTTTAAGGAAATGTTGGTATTCAGGTAAACTCAAGAGCTCACATGTTCTCATTTCAGCCTCTAAAAAATGACTTTTATAGTACATCCATTTCTCTTCCAGACTCAGTTTTTCCACCTATTAAGCTAGAATCACAGCTTTCACAGATGCGGTGGGAGGATGTGAGTTTAGCTGATCCAGCCAGCTGTGAGAGGCGTCAGGTACCCCGGAGCCTGGGATCCACAAGCAGCTGAAGGAAGGCTCAGGTCACACTGCTTCCTGCCTTGCAGAAAGCCAGGTGGGTAGGTGAGGGGGGGATGCCTAAACCAGTGTCTCTAAATTGCAGGGTCAAGGAACTGATTGTTGCTCTAGGCAGAAATAAGCGCTTTGCCAGCTTGATAACAACAGAGCTGAGACACAGATTACAGTTCCTTTAATTTTCTTCCAGATAATTAAATGATCAATTGCAGTATTGGCTTTCAGCCACGGCAGTGCCAGCTGAAATGAGCTCTCCAGTTTATGAGAGGCTAATCAATAGGCGTCATTTGCAGCAGCGATATGGGGGTTTATTTTAAAGCCAAATATCAAAATGCAGAGGCAAAATTCTGCTGTTATTCACAGCAAACTGAGATCTTTTCCTGCTGCCCAAAAAATCCCAATGAAGGGAAGAAGGGCACAAGTAGTTACAGCTTTAGCTTGAGTTGTGTTTACACTTCTCTGCTTACCATGGACTTCCTGCATGACCACAGACAAAACACTTAGGTCCAGATATGCAAAAATGTTCACGCAAGGGAGATAAAAATCAGTTGGACTTAGATACATAAATAGTTTGTGGATCTGGTCCTTTGGAAGGGAGGCTGAGGTCTCCACTTACGAACGGGGTAATAGGTACTTTCCAGCAGAACTGCAACAGCTCCCGTCATGGAAGGGCCGAGAAAGAGCTGAGGAAAGGCAGCAACTGAGCAGCTCCAGGGCATTTGGCCACAAAGCAGCATCCGAGCACTCTGCCTGGTGTCCTCTCCTTAGCGCTACCCACCTCGGCCAGCAGTAAGAGAGACCGATGTCCCCTGTGATCGCTTTCCAGCTGTTTCTTGGTTCAAATTCTTCATTCCCAAGGATTTTAGCTGGAGACACTATGGAGTGCAGGAACAGTTGAAGTGTGGGGTGGTGAAACAAGGACCACCAGTGCTGGGATGTCAGGGCGCTTTGGCAGGTGGGAAAATTAAAAAAAAAACCACCAAACTAGTCGAGGCATAGAATGAGCTGGGGGCATTTCTGTATTGTCAATGAACAATTTGGCAATCCCAGCAGGTTATGGTAGGAGCTAATAAGCACAGCATTTCGGAGACAGGAAAACCCCTGGTTCATATGTCAAAAGATGTCAACACAGGATGGAAGGCATTTGCCAAAGAACTGAGTAAGCGAAATTCAGAACCATAATGACAAAGCTGGTGCATCAAACCTCTCTTTGCTATCTGAGATCACATGTTAAGTAATGAAACTGTTTATCAATAAGGGGCAACTCATGAGCGTGGGAAACAAAGATCTTGTGGGAGCTGGACCTAGATAAGAATGACCACAGACCTCACCATTTTCAGAACCAGATGAAAATTTGTTTATGCCACCATCTTTTGCTCAGTGCAAGTCTTTAGTACATATAGGTATTCACGCACCCAACAGAGAGAGATACACACAAGCTAATCAAGTTTTTCTTTTCCTATTGTCTTGGAAAGGAGAGAAGTTATTAGTTCATGGATGTAATTTTCATTTTTAGACAGTTCAGAAGCCCTCAGTTCATCATGAACAAAATACCTCCCCAAAAAACTAGACAGCATGGTCAGAAACCAGTTAAATTTCATCACTATTTTATGGCTGCTGCCTTTGTTAAAAAAAAAAAAATTATGCAAAGGGGTATAGCAATAGCATCTCTGCTACTCATTTATATCACTAGAACGGTTACACAAAACAGAGAAGACAGTACTGTCTGCAATCTCCCCCAGGTAAAACTAAGCATAGGCCTGAGTACAGCAGCTCGTGGATTATTGATAGGACCAGCAGCTGAACATTAAGCCATCTTCTCCCAAAAGAAATCTAATTGGCAGCGTACAGCATGGTTTCTGGAGAAGGAAGAATCCATTCTGGTGTAACAAGATCACTTTTGCAGGGTTTTAATTTGATTTAAGCTTGAAAACAAACAAACAAAAATCAACCATTAGGTACCAAGATCGATAGGAGACATCAGCAAGGTGAACTGGGACAGGAATTCACAAGCCAAAGAGTCTCAGTAGCTCTTTGAGGCATATGTATCACTACAACTGATTTATTGGTCCGGAGCACCGCACCCTCACCCATCTCCCAAGCATCCCTAAGGCTCAGACAGACAGAAAAAGGCCTGCAAGGGTGGAGTTAGGGGGAAAGCAACACCTCGGTGATCTCTCAGGCTCCTCTGTAGCCAACCTCCCCAGCTGAGCAATGCCTCTTATGCTGCCTCTTGGCATGATCTTGCTTTCCTGCAGGTACATGCAGAGGTGGGGGCAGAGGAGAGCCAGTGCGAGGTGCCCCCAGTGCATCAGGCTGTGGGAAAGGCAGGGACAGGCGGGCTGCTCCCAGTCTGTGCCCTCTCAGTAGAAAATTGGAAACGTAGAAACATAGCCTCAATAATAAAACCCAACAGAAAACACCACCTCCTCCCTCAAAATGCAGACACACAGGCTTGGCTCAACCCAAAGCTCAGCTCATTGCTAGTCCATTGACTTCTTTGAGATCACGTAGGCAGCCAGTCAGCTTCTTAGGGATCCATCCCAAGTTTCCAAATTCCCAGATCTGTACGGTAACCACTAAACTTCCCGGCAGGGATTTTTTTTACAGACAAAAAGTCCCTCACATGTTTTTACCCCATCAAGAAAAGACAAGTAGCTTGCATCATACAACTTTTATTATTTTTCCCTGCAAAGCAAACTCGTCTTAAAAAATGAGCTGAAAATGACTTAAACGAGCTGAAAACTACCCAGGAGCATTGTTTATTTTGCAAAACATAGTTATCTCATGTCCAGGAGCCCTCATTAATTTGAAAAGTTTCCGCATGACCTCAGAGTTTCTGTAGCATGGGCGAGCGTCCTGCAGCCTCCATTGCATACGATGGTAAAGAAATTGCTACTGCAGCCTTGTGGGAAGAGTCATGAAGTTCCATCTATCGTGTCTGAGACAGCACAACCAGGTTGTTTTTTTTTTTAAATTAATTATAAAACTGCACATCTCAGTGCAAGTACTTAATCGGTACATAGGCATGCTCACCTAAAAAATGCTGCTAAGCAGAGGTAGCTGCTGGTCACGGGGTTATGGCCTGTGTCAGGCACAGGTATGCTTCCGGAGGTTGGCTGCGGCCAGCTTTGAAGTGCTGGGTGTCAGGGAAATCAGGCCAAGCTCTTGCAGGCTCATAGGAGGGGTATGAGGAAAATATAATTTCCTGGAGTTAGCTAACACATCTGACCAGAGAAAGTCAATCAGCTCATCGATAAGTATCTCTTCTTCTCTTGGCCCTCTCTAATCTCTTCTGCCTGGGCAACTCCTCCCAAACGCCTCATTGCTAAATAGCAATTAAAGCATAAATGCGTTAGCAACTCTGTATGATAAACTCGCTCGCAAGCCACACGGTGCTGCCAAGACTGGCCGTGACAGTGGGACTCGGCCTCATTGCTGGCTGCTTTCCCATGCCAGGAATATCGATCAGTCACTCTGAAACGACATCAGAGTTCACGTCCCGTTATAACATGATTTTGACCTTTACGAAATGACTGCAGCCTCTGCAGGGCATGTGGCGCTAGATGGGGCCGGGTTCAGATGACCGTCCCTGTTCCCTTCTCCCAGGCAGCTCCTGCCCTAGCAACTGCTTTCTTCTCCACTTGACCGGGCCAGAAGTTGTCCTTTCTCCTTTCAGCTGGCTGGAAGCATTCGTAGTCCATCAAACGTGCGATGCATATTGCAACTCCCCGGTTCGCGATTGCTGCAGCACCCGAGCACACTCCATGTGCTGCCTGCAGAGCCTGTCGGGGCAGGGAAACCCCGGGCTTTCCCTTTCAATATTCAGCTTATCTCCAGGAATATAACGACCAGCCATGGAAACCTGTGTCTCCATTTACCTTGCTGGGCGTGCAGCAGTTTGGAGTGGGGTTTTTGTGAAGCTGGGGCACAGGGGTGTTGATGGGAAACCATGTCTGCAGCACCCAGCGGGGGGGAGCCAGGTACAAGAACCCGTGGAGAGCAGGGACTCTCTCGCTGCCGAGTCGAGGGGATGCGCCTGGAAGAGGGGAGGACGGGCAGTGAGACAGCGCTGACTCGGTAATCCCTCCCGTACACACATAATCTCTGCTCTCCCGAGTCACCCCTGTGACATTTTGCGGTGGCAGGTCCTAAGCAGCCATTCCCAGGTAGGAAACAGGATGCTTCTCCAAAGCACATTGGGTTTGACTCCGTTCACCGATGCTGCTGAGCGCACGAGCTCCCAGGCCAGCCGCTCCCCCTTTGCTGCTCTGTTTCTTCTGCATACCAGCATGGTCAAGTTCATTTCCCCTGTGGTGAAACGAGGAGATAAAGAGTTATTTTAAAGTCGTGGAGACTTGTGTGAGAGCAGGGTGAGGGCCTCCGTGCTTGCTTACACATCGTTTTGGTGGAAAAACCAAAGAGGTGAGCGTGGGAAGAGGGAGGCTTTCCCAGGGCATCCTGCTGAGCTGTCCTTGGAGGTCCCCGAGCTCCTAAACCACACAGGGGGCTGCTAAAAGGCTGGAGGTGACCAGGGAGCACAAGGATGGTAAACACATGACTCAGTCATGAAGTGGTTTCAGCAGAGGGATGGTAATGCACAAGCAATAAAATGGGAGCTACCAGCACAACATTTCCTGTTAACCACATACCAGACTCGCTCAGCTTTCCAAGGAGAAGACACCAGGGAGAGGAAGGAGGGATCTCCTGAGGAGCCATGTCTCGGTCCGTGCCAAAATGTTACCCTAGATGTAAAAGATGAGAAACCCCCACCACAGCCCAGAGAGGTCCAGGTATGCGTGAGAGGTGCAGCAGACACTAAGAAATCAATCAGGGGCAGGGACGGGGTGAGCGCTGGAGAGGCGAAAGCCCGCAGCCTGGCAGGGGGCTGGGCAGCACCGGGGAAGCGC
Source organism: Egretta garzetta (assembly GCF_000687185.1). Lineage (NCBI taxonomy): Eukaryota > Metazoa > Chordata > Aves > Pelecaniformes > Ardeidae > Egretta > Egretta garzetta. The sequence goes on from NW_009259590.1 coordinate 789,199, forward strand.
AGCCGCCCAGCTGGGGCTCTGCGTGGGACTGGCAGGTCGGCTCCCCAGGACACACGACGTGGGGCTTTCCCGGGTGGGCTCCGCTGGTTTTTCCTCTCTAGAAAAGAGAATTTGTGTTGGGGCAGGTATCCAGAGCCGCTCGCTGTGTGCTGCTGGTTTAGGAGCAGCGCTGCCATCGGGAAAGCAGGCGTTGTGGGTTGCTTTAATACACGCTTTCTGCAAGCAGCCTCCTAACGGGATCTTTTGCCTCCAGAGGATGTGACGTGTGGTAACAGTCTGTCTGCAGAAACACTTGCCCGTCTGTCTGCAGAAACAGGCCAAACACGGAGTTTTCTCCTCATTCACACCAAAAAGAAAAAAAAACCAAAAAAGGTGTTTTTTTAACTTAAAAACTCGCGTGCTTTCACAGAGCGTGGACGCGGTGTTGTCAGCCGCTGGGGGAGAGTTTTTCTCTCCATCCCACACCATGGGATCTGCTGCCAGGCTGCCATATAGTAGCTGCTCCGAGTGCCTCTGTTTATACTCGTGGAATATATTTTATGCTTCCCAATGCCTAGATTTACTGAAGTCCAGCACTTACGGAAAGCCACCAGATATAAAAAAAAATGCACTAGGATTAAAACCGTAAAAATGTACAATAGTAATAGCAGCACTGATTTTTAAAAGGATTAACATATGTAGAAAATATAGCTGACCGTATTTCATGAATGTTTAAAGGATGAATGGTATTTTGTGGCAAAATGCTGCTCTCTGTGACAGGTGGGGAGGGAGCATCTGGGGCAGAGGGACTCAATGGCATAGATTTGTCTTCCTGTGTATTTTGGAGCATGATTCATTTGTGTTCATTGAAATGACAGCTTTTCTGGTAATTTTTTCCTTTCCCAGCAAAGAAGCCTTAATCTTCTTACTGGAAATTGTACTATTTATGCAGAAAATCCTGCCTCTGAGATTGCTTGAGATCACGAGTTATGTAACCCAAGCAGATGGAGATGGAACTTTTTTTTTTTTTAATGTCAATTCATATTATAATCCCAACAGGCTGCAATCATTTATCAGCTCATTTGCAGCACAGAAAAAAATAGACTGAGGATTTAAAATATACATTTACATAGGAACACTTATGCCAGTGACAAGACTGTCGCTAAATACCAATAATAGTAATAAAGCTTATTAAGGAGACGTTCCTCATTCTTATGAACAGAAGGACTCTGTGTGATACACATAATAATATGTACATGGCATTATGACCGTCACCCCACGAAGACGCGTATATGGTTGTATTTACGTGGTGGATAGATGTGGTTATCTGCGGCGCTGCTATGAAGTTAAATCTAAGAGTACCTGGGAGATCAAAACGGTGAATAAGTGGGAAGGAGGAGCTGGAAGAGAGCTGGAGAGAAGCAGGCCAGTGTGAAGAACCTGATTAACACTGCCCAGTTCAACTCTTGAGCAATATTAAGCCTCACAATGATGAATCATCCATCCAGCTCCCGGCTGGTCACGTGCACGCGCTGTGGAAGCCAATATATAATATACAATGCTTAGTTTTAAAATTCACATTAGCTTAATAGTCCGTCTGCTAACATGATCAGGCAGATAAAATCCTAAAAGGCTCAATTACACTTGCTGAGATCTTATCCTTTTTTGGTTACTACTGTGGCTGTTCTTATTTCATGTGAGTTTAAGCTAAAGTGAATCAAGACCACAGGAAAAAGAGGATGAAAAGGGATGGGAGGGAAAGGTAGCAAGCAAAGGTTATTCAAAAATCAATTTAATATAAATGGAGTATCTAGGTGTTCTTAAAACTTGAAGGGGGCTTGATCAGATGAACTTGGGAGGAATCAATCATAGAATCATAGAATGTTTAGGGTTGGAAGGGACCACCAGTGGTCATCTAGTCCAACCCCCCTGCAGTGAGCAGGGACACTGCTAACCTGATCAGGTTGCTCAGAGCCCCATCCAACCTGGCCTTGAATGTTCCCAGGGATGGGGCCTCCACTAACTCTCTGGGCAACCTGTTCCAGTGTTTTACCACCCTCATTGTAAAAAATTTCTTCCTTACCTCTAGCCTGAACCTACCCTGTTCTAGTTTAAAACCATTTCCCCTTGTCCTAACACAGCTGGCCCTACTAAAAAGACGTTCCCCATCTTTCCTATAGGCCCCCTTTAGGTACTGGAAGGCCGCAATCAGGTCTCCCCGTAGCCTTCTTTTCTCCAGACTGAACAAGCCCAACTCTCTCAGCCTGTCCTCATAGGAGAGGTGCTCCAGGAAGAAAAGAAAGAAAGAATAATTTGAACCCAAATCCAATTTTCTATCAAGCTGAAGTACAACCAGGGCTAAAAAAGCCACCAAGTTTAAATATGGTCTCTGTCCACCCACATTATATACTTTTATTCCATTCTGTGGGAATTCCCCATGTGACATACTTGCATATTTGCGTCCAAACTGTAATCTAAGGCTCAAACCACGGCAAGGAGCTTTGCTAGAGAAGAGCTTTCAACAAAACCTCGGGAAGCTGAAGCAGAGCTCCTGGTATAATACAGTGCTTTCTGCAAAAGCAAAACCAAAACATAGGTACGATGCAGCCGCCAAGGCTGGGTTCAGGGGTCTGTGCACGGAGCTTCACCCCCGTGGACCTGGCTGTGTGTTCTATTTAGCTGATATTGCACAACACCGCTTCGCTCCAGCACGCTGCCTTATTAAGCTGGGGTTTGCCAGCAAGGGGTGTAAGGTGGCTGGGACAAGCTCTGGTCCAGGGAATTTTAATGGAGACCCCAAGATCTGGTCTGTCTCCAGTGCCTTCTGCAACCTTTCCACACATTGTGGCAGTTTTTCCTCTTTTTGGGGACCGCTATGGTACTTTCCCACTGGGTTGTCATTCCTGAGGGCATGCCTGAGTGGGATGCTGTGAGCGGGAGCTCATCTATGTGCTGCAACCAGGGATGATGGCAACAGCCCAGGCCCCATTGCGAGCCAAAACCTTACCTTTTGATCCCATCTTTCATTTTGCTAAAACCTGAACACTTCCTCTGGTGAATGCTTTTAGGGGACCAACACAGAAAATTGAACCTAAGAGCTGTTCGCAGCCAGGCACTGCACCATCAGCTGTTTCAGGTCTCACCATCGACAACAGAGCTTCCACTAGGAATATTTCTAAGCAGGACAATAAAAAACAAGGCAGCAGGAATTAAGCATTTAAATCCAGACGTGGTTATGGCCTCTAAATTCCCTCATCCCCTCAAAGTTCAATTTTTTCCTCTCAGAGTTCGTTTTTTTTTCCTCTCATATTTAAGACTGCAGAGAAAACAACGGATTTCAACGAAGCATCAAGTGATGGAGGTTGTTAAAAGATGATCCAACAGTATAAGGAATTACAACATTTCAAAGACAGCCCCGATTTTAGCCAGGGACTTGCCATTTCTTATATGCAATGCTATGCAGCACTTGACCTCCTTTCTTCTGGCCTGGGGGCTTTACCTACTTGGTACTACTAACATGAGAAAAATTATAATGGGCTTTTAATTCATTCTGGATCTTGGCCAGTGATCAGTTGTCAGGTGCTTTTCCATTAGCCAAAACTTCAAAGATCCTTTTTTTTTTTTTTTTTTTTTTTTTTTGCCACAAGAAAAGAAACGAGCTCCTGCTCCTGCTTCTAAATATATGTAAATGTTTAACTGAGCAGGATTTTGCTCTGGCTTATAAAGTGTGCTTTCTTTAGAATAGCTTTTCCCTGGATGATGTAATTTACTTGACTGGGTATTTTCTACTCTTGCACAACTGTGTTAGTCGATCTAAGCAGATTAATCTAAGCACCAACCTGGCACTCGCTTTGCCAAACAGTTATTCAGTGCCCTGCAAAAAAAAAAAAAAAAAAAAAAAAAGATTGTTATTTTAGGGAGGCAAAAGGATCACTTCTCCGTGCCCGAGATGACTTTCAGATGGATGTTAGTCTGTTTGTGTGTAAATAGGTCTAAAAGCCCCAAGGACCGGCGGGCTGGATGAGCCAGACACTGTATTAGCACTTATGTAACAGAAGCAGCACTAAGAGGAGAAAAAAAAAATGCAGTTTTTCCCCCGTTGTTACGACGACAGTCCAGAGTCAGGTGATTTAAAGGACGTGGGGATGATTTTAAAGGGAGCATCCCCAGCACCAGCTACGCTTACAAGTCCCTTCCTAAATCTTCAGCCCCCAGAAGCTCTTGATATTAGAGTCTGGGTTTGTAGGGGACTGGGGAAAAAAAAAAAAAAGAGGGAGAGGAGAAATAAGGAGGTTTATTTTTAGTAGAAGTGGCTCTCAGACAGAGGAAAGGCGATAGACTGATAGCTCTTGGGAAACATCTCGTTTAAAGCACAGACTGTGGGAAGCAGATTCAAGTCCTCTCCGTAACATGCTCCAAAATGCTTCAGCAGCACTCGGTCAGCCTGCCCTGAAGGGTGAGATAATTACGGCTGTGCTGTCTGAATGAGGGATTTTTTGGTTCACTGATCAAAAATTTATTTTAAATCAACTTGAAATGAAAATTTCACTCCTCATTTTGTCAGAGTTTTGGGGAAGCTGATGTTTTCCCTCTTTTCACTCAAAATTATCAATGTAATTCAGACAATATTCCAGAAACCACAAATTTTCATTACGACTAAGGAGATTTGGGGGAGGGAGGGTGGGAGGAGGAATCACCGTGAATATTTTTGCCATTGTAAAAGCACTTCCTAAATTCACTCCAAAACTGCAGGATCATGAGGGGAAATTTCTTCCTGGGCTCCCAGAGATCTCTGAATTAATATCCAATTCCTTGATATCTTTGCATATTAAAGACATAGATTTGGTACATCCAATCACATCTCCCTCTTGTGGCTACTTCCCAGGACTAAAACAACCTGCTATTGACTTGGCACTATATGGGATCATATAGGTTGCTGCTTTCGCTAGTCTTCCATTTGCTGGCCTGAAGCCCTGCTGATGCCAGTACGTGGGAGTTCGAGAGGCCACACCAACCATTTCTTGCCTTGTGCTTCCCAACACGATGCCACCAACCGCATCTCTGGCCTTGGGGACACCGATGTCAAACTGCAGGGTCCCGCCAGCCCCACACCAACCAGCTCACACTTTAGACAAGCCAAGAGAGATGTTAGCAAAGAAAACGCTTCTGTATCTGCAGGATGGACAGCTGAATAAACCCACTAACCAGACAATCCTGATGAAACATGGGCTTTATAAGACGTTTGCCCTCCAGAGCCCTTGTGGAGGTTTCCCCCTAAATTACAGCATTTTGCTGCTCCCCACTTGGTTTTTACAAATAGCTACTTTTATAACTACATTTATCCTCCTGCTAACGGTTTCACGGCAAATGATATTTCATTTTGATGAGGAAGCTTTTGAGCAGAAGCCAAATCGCTCCAGGCAAAGCAGATTTTGTTTTCCTATAGTTTAATCAGTAAGAAATTAAGTGGCCAATATTGTGCTGCCACAGACGTGGAGGCGAGCAGCCGCCTTTGCTCGGGTGAGTTTTTCCTCTTCCTCGCTCCCTGGGACATAACCAGGAGTCAAAAGTCACGCTGTCTAACGTAAATCCAACAGTCCCAATCCTTGGCCCGTGTAAATCAGTGTCACTCCACCCAGTCGACGTCAGACTTACAGCATTCGTCAGTCGGCAGGTACACAGCACCCATCACAGAATAGTCACCCGATCACCCGACCTCTCTAATTTGTTAAAAAGTCAATTTTACCTTTTTAAGAGGACATCGAGGACGTAATTCAAATGCCTGTTTGTGTCCTTGCCTCAAGAGGAAGGCAGCTCCCAAGTGGCTTCTGGCAGCTGGTCAGACAGTCTGAAAAGCCACAGAAATGATATTTTTTTTTTTATATATATATATGTATGTATATATATTCATGCTGTCTGAAAGGGTCAAGGCCGGCTGCTCCGAGGTAAGGTGTTTCTAGGCAAACATTAATGTGACGCTCTGTTTAAAGGGGTGACTCAGCCGCAGAAATATGTGCCTTTTGTCACATGTTTCAGACTCTGTAAAAAACACTTTTAGGGGACTTCAGTCTGCTTATTCCATGGTGGAATTCAGCTCAAATTCTGCATTCAGAAGATGTTTATCTCACGGGTTTTAGCTAATGTCAAACCGTATAGAGTAAATGCTTTCCAGGGGATAGGTACTTTATATACAAAATACAATACCTGTGTTGCTTTAAAAAGGACCCGGCATGGTTATCTAGGTGATGGTTTTCTAGCACATGCCTGAACAATGATGGGAGAACTGCAAAGCCCGCAAAGATTTGTCCCCATGAAGTCTCACTTTACAGCGAAAGAGCTATTATACATCCAGTTCCCCATCCTCGGGGGTGAAAACTCCTCACCGGTACCCCAGACTCTTTCTGGAGGGGTTTTATCCAGGAGGAACACTGCCAGCAGCCAGCGGTCCCTGCGGCCAGTGGAGCTTTAGCGCTTGGCCTTTTACATGGGGTCATTTGAGGTTAAGAGCAAGGGGGGGCACGTTGGCTTAGGCTCCTCCTGCCCTCTTCTAATCAGGATCAAACTGAAACTCATTTTAGTGCTGGGCCTGGTCCCCCTACTTCAGCCAGAGGGGTGTGGGGGGGATTTCCCACCCACTTTGCCGGGTTTTTAAGGGGAGATATCTGCAAGCTCCAGCTCTCTGTGCGGCACGTCTTCGGGCAGGCTGAATCCCGGCAGGCTGGAGCCCGGGGTGACGGGAGCAGCCCAGAGATGCCCACGCTGTGCGGGCACAGGTCAGATGTGAAAAAAAAACCAACCCGCTGTGGTGATGAAGGAGCCGAGGTGCAGCACTACGCAAACCCAGCTGAGCTGCCCCAGCCCCCCAGTGGGCCAGCCCTGTGCTGCTGACCGTCCCCTTTCCAGCATCCAGAGCCCACGGGGGCTTGACCAGTGCATTTCATAGGGAAGGAGCTTCTTCCAGCACTGCCTCGGCATGAAGCGGCTTTCCTGGGAAAGCAGAGGGGAGGGTGGGGGCATGGAAAACCCGGTCACCTTTCGCCAGGTTTCCTCATCTCGAGTCAGCGCTTTATCATATTGCTGGGGGAAACTATTTAAAGGCTCCGTAACAAGCCGCTGGTCTCAGGCAGTTCCTGTGCCAACTGCTAGATGGGTCTGGGCGATACCACGGGGTTCATTTGTCAGATGGAAAAAGTTTTCATGTAAACCACAGCTAAACCCGTTTGTTTGCCTAACTACCAGGCGGGCTGGGGGGGTGGCGAGTGGGGGCAGGCATGTCAGACAGGATTTGTTGGTGCAATGCCCTGGTGGGAAGGGACAGGCTCTAGATGAGCTGGATCTCAGCAGGTCTCACCTCTGAAGTGCTTCTCCGCTCTCGCCTCCGGGTGCCTTGTGCCGCGGCTGGTGGGAGGAGGATGGGAATTGCTTCTCGGAGAAAAGTCGCTCAGCATCTGAACCAACCATTCCGTGTTTTGCCCACCACATCCTGTCGCATAGCTCATGGCCAGCATAGCTGTGTTTTTCCTCTTTTTTTTTTTTTCTTTCTTTCTTTCTTTCTTTCTCTCTTTCTTTTTTTTAACAGGCATCGGCAGAATCATCTTGAGCTGTGCTCGGGTACCACCACTGCAGCAGCTCCACCTCACTGCCCCTGCCTGCACCAGGGCTCCCAGCCACAGCCCTGGGGGACCCAGGATCAGGAAAGAACCTTTCATCCATTCCATACCAATAGTAGAGACTGAGTTAAAGCTTTTAATCACTTGCTAAAATGATTGTTAAATTAGGTAGTTAACTCAGCTGTTTACTCAGCTGAGAAACCTGCTTTTCAGCTGGGACACCTAACTGCTTGCCCCTGTGTTTGGGCCAAACCCCAAGCAAAGCCAAGCTACAGCTCCTAAGTTAGAAAGGGATCTAAAAACAGACTTTTCCTCACTGCCCCCCTCAGGAGGGTGCCCCCCAATTCCTCATTCAATCCCCCCCATCCCCCAGCACACCTCCCTCCCGCCCCCCAAACCCTTTGCCTGGAGTGAATATGCACCATGCAGCTTGGGGCTTTTCCTGAGGCACAGGGGTGCCCCTGAATATACATCTACATCTGCTGTTACACATAAAAAAAGCAGTTGTATAGAAGTACCCACGCGTGTGTGAATATGGTCATATATTACAGGGAAATGTTTCTCCTGCAAATGTCCGGAAAAGAGCGATCTGGGACCGCCTGTTGCTGATTTTTCTCATCTTTACTCCCACACATGCAGCAGAAGCTTTCACAGGCAATAGCAACTGGAAATAGATCTCTGAAGAAGTTTAAATTAAGCATATTTTCCTCTGCTTAAGCAGGCATTTGACAGTGTAATTCTTAAATATGCTTTATTTCTATTAAATATAATACCCGTGAAGGATTACATATCTGCTTCATTGCAAGTCTGGTAGGATTAGAAGAGTAGTGTCTGCTTAGTGTTTTTAAAACATCAAACACTAACAAAGCCCCGAGCAAGAAACTTTTTCTAAGGACTGCAAAGTGCCAAGGGTATGGGTAATTGCACCGTGCCAGGAAACCTGATGGTGTGCCCTTTGAGGAGCTCCGCGTTTCAGCTACTGAAGCACGTGGTGACAGAGACGCAGCCACTGCAGAAATCCCCTCTGCACCCAAATACTCCAAATTCTGCTCCCTGGCAGCATAAAACTGCTGGCGTCAACCCAGGCAGCCGGCTGGGGGAGCGGGAGCCTGCACTCCTTCTCCACGTGATGACAAATTCTAGGATTTGGGAGTTAAATGCTATTTGCGATATTCACATTGCAAGTAATTGCTCATAGTTGCATTGTTTTTAATGATCTCCCCCTTCCTCGGTTATATATATAGAAAGAAAATCAATTCCCCTAGTCCTGAAACTATGGATTTGTAGCAGGGATGTTAAACCCTCTTTAGCGCAGGAGGAGCAGCCCGGGGTGGGATGAGCCAGGCTGGCTCAGACCCTCCTGCCATGGTGAGGAGATTGGCACAAGGCCCTTCCAGGGATCTGTCTCTTTAAAATGATCCTCAGTTTCTCAAAAGAGGCTGAAAGTCAATGTTGTTTGCTCTAATTAATGGCCTCTCTGGCTCAGGCACCAGCCTTAGGCAAATCCACCCCAAAAATCCCCTGGAATAAACACCTCCACTTTGATGATAGCGTATGAGGTGACTTGCCTTGCGTTACAGTAAATTGGCATGTGGGAAGAGCAAACCAGCCTCGCTGCTTCCCCGCTCCCTCCGGAAAGCCCTGGGAACGCTCCCGTGCAGGCATGGGGTCCTTCGCCCTTCACCTTCAAGGAAACTGGGACTGCGCCCTGCGAGCCGGAGCCAGTCATTGCCAGGCTCTGAAGGGCCCATCAGCACCCCATCGGGGAGCAAAGCAGGGGCAGGGAGGTGCAGTTTTGATTCAGCTGCTATTAGGGCAAGCCTGGCATCTATGAAGATGAATGAGCTCCGGTTATTTCAGGCATAAGGGTTTGGCACTGGAAGGCGTAGAAAAAAACACTTGAGCTACAGCAATGGGGTTTTTTCAATATTATTCTTATTATTGTGTTTTCCCTTTTACAGCTAATGAGTATTTGCCTCGGAGGAAGGGACCATGTGCAGTAGGAAGGCCGCGGGTGCCAGAGGCAAAGCCAATCTGCAGAAGGTGAACAACAGCAAAATGGTGCCTCCCGATAGGTATGGGATGAACACGGAGAGGATTCGCCCATCTCTGGCAAGAAGCAATGGCCAGGAATCCCCAGAAAGCTCATTTTCTGCTACAAAGGGGAAAGAACGCGATCAGAAAACAAAAATCACTCTAAGAGTTGTCTTTAAAACTCTGGCAGCAGATTTAAATGTAATCTCCAATTACTTCTTCACCTCCACAGCTCAGCTCGAATTCCTCATAACTGTTTCCTTTACATCAAAGACACAGAAACTTGGAAAAAAAAAATAATCAAAGCAGGTAACAAATCATGAAGGAAAAAGGGCTTCTTAAAGCAGTGAGTGAGCCAGGTCTCTCTTCATTTGCCTAGGGAGAGCCCAAGGACAGAGCCTTGCAGTGGCTTACCAAAAGGTGGGCTCACGTGGGAAGGCTCCTGGCTAAATCCTCCGCCCCCAAACCCACAGCTAGGCTCAGGTGAGCTTGGTTTAAAGCCATGCTTCCAAAACGGACTGCTTGCACTGACAAGAAGCTGGGGGCACGAGAGAAATGCCGGCCAGCCCCAGAGGCAGCAGGGCAGAGCGTTTGCCAGGGGCTGGGAAAGGGGTCAGGGACCTTGCCAGGGGCTCCCAGTGGCCGAACTGCATCCACAATTACCCAGCCCTAATTAACCTGCTGGAAAACATGATTTTTCATGAACAGAGTCCAGAGCAGGGGGATGTCACCATATCACAGCTTCAGTGATACTGGTTTGAATCATCAGCTCAAAACGAGATAGCAGCATCAGCCAAGAATAAGTATTTCCATCCTCGGCTCAGATTTGTCGTCATCGGAGGCTGCTGTGAGCACGGGAGGGCCCACGGGCACCTGGCACGGGGCACAGCAGCTTTTTCACAGGTCGCCTGGTGGGAAGCAGCCGTCCGAGTCACATTCAGAATTTGTGGGTAATTCATTCTCCAGCCCACAGTAGTAAATGCCGCGCAGCCTATACGTGCCCAGCACAAGACTGATTGCCCTGGCAGCAGCCGGTGCACTCCTGGGAAGTTTCCTTTGCATGAAGTGCTTTTGACACTAATGGTGGTGCCTAAGCAAACACATTAGAATGACTCAAACACCCGGACTGCTAGGAATCACAGAGCGCACGCGCTGGAAACGCAGCGGCAGACCCAGCGCAAGAGGAAAGCAATGGGGTTTTGTTTTTAAGGCCGGCCCTTGGTCTCTCCTGCCTCTGCTGTAAGCTGGGCTTGGTAAGGTGTCTGTGGGTGAGGCGATACTTCCTCGCGACACTTCACTGCTATTTATGAGCAGACCTAAACATTCTGCACTAAAAAGTCGCGTGCGTGGATTATGCTCGCGTGAAGAGTAATTGGATTTGCTTTTGCTCTTTACAGATAAGGGAGGTAACCCCACAGCCTGCGCTCGCTAGAATTGCAGCGTTGTAAGGACAGCTGAGATGAGAAGAAATTCAGGTTCGTTGCCCATATTACTTGGTGCTGCTGCACAGCACTGAAGGTTTTGTTGCACAGATCTGCAGCCCAGATATTCCCATTTGGAAGAACCTGAGATTCAGGGGATTATAAAAGATGTGTGGGAGTATTAGGCAGTTCTCCATGATGAAGATGAAAAAGGCTCTCATAGAAATACTTAATGGCCTTTGAAACAAGAATAAAGCATGCAGGATATTTTTAGAAGCCCGCCTGCACTTGCCAACACCTGCATCTGCCGATGGCAGAGGCTCCCAAGAGTCAACACCCAGCGCCTCTCATTGCCACACTGCGCCGGATTTATACAAGGTTATCCGCTGCAGCCACAAGAAAAGGGGGAGCATGAAATGCACGTGCTGGGTTGAAGCAGGGGGTGTACCCTAACTAAAGCATCCCTGAAAAGCCACCTCTGAGAAACTTCAAGGACCCCGGTTCCCCTTCTGCAAACCAAGACAATGTTTGTGCTTCAAAGATGCCACCCTGGCTCACCGGGGGCTGCATGGTGGGAATACCCCGTCGTGCACAAGAAGGACCAAGTTGGGACTTGCCCGGCAAGACTTCTCCCTCCTTTGCCCATCTCTTCTCTTGGTTAAGGACATGGTATCTCCAACGAGGTCATCCATTTTGGGCTTCTTTCTGGAAAGCCTGTTGTGGTTTAACCCTGGCTGGCAACTCAGCCCCACGCAGCCACTCGCTCACTCCCCCCACAGTGGGATGGGGGAGAGAATCAGAAGAGTAAAAATGAGAAAACTCATGGGTTGAGATAAAGACAGTTTAATAGGGAAAGCAAAAGCCACGTGTGAAAGCAAAGCAAAACAAAGCAAGGAATTAATTCACCACTTCCCATGGGCAGGCAGGGGCTCAGCCATCTCCAGGACAGCAGGGCTCCATCACGCGTAACAGTGACTTGGGAAGGCAAATGCCATCACTCCAAACGTCCCCTATTCCTTCCTCTTCCCCCAGCTTATATACTGAGCATGACGCCATATGGTCTGGAATAGCCCTGTGGCCAGTTGGGGTCAGCTGTCCTGGCCGTGTCCCCTCCCAGCTTCTTGTGCCCCTGGCAGAGCTGAGAGCTGAGAAGTCCTTGGCCAGTCTAAGCACCACCCAGCAACACCTAAACCATCAGTGCGTTATCAACATTCTTCTAGTACTAAATCCAAGACACAGCACTATGCCAGCTACTAGGGAGAAAATTAACTCTGTCCCAGCCGAAACCAGGACAAAGCCAAAGGGTGGCTGCGGCCCAAAGACACCAGTGCTAATCAGTTATGGAAATGCTGAAATTAGGCGAGGTAAAATTTCTTTGGAACTCACACTTCAAAGCAGCATAAAAATACAGAGCGGCTCAGTGTTTTGCATGTTCACCTACCACTCCAAAGAACGGTTAGAAGAAGGTTGATAAGCGGGGGGGTTGTAATTATCCTGTGTGTTTTTCCCTTCACTTTTCACCCCATTTACCATTAGTTTCCTTAAAAATAGACACACACACACTGGAAAGAAGCATTTTCCCATGAAAATTTACCAATGCCAGATTGTGCAAGTTCGTAGGAAATTATTTGTTACTACTTGTTTGCTTTTTGATATTAAAAATTGGTAGTGTCTGAACTTTCCAGCAGCAGAAACTTAATCTTATAGTGTAAGAATAATCCCAGGCCAGTAATAACATTTCTGAAGGAACCAGTCATGGAAAACATGTTTCTCAGAACTGTTCTCAGGACAAGAGATTTCCTACGAAAATCTAAAACTCGGGAAAAAAAAAGGAAAATTGAAACCAAAGGGCTCAGGATAGAGCTGGAACTGGAACTGCTGTGCGAGAGTGGTACTTACGCGGGAATACAACATGTTGCTGTTGCTAATAAGAGGGGTTTTCTCCTTCACCAGAATGGAAAACTGTTGTGCTTTAGGTGACAAAGGGCCATCTCACATGGGAATACCAACAGTTAAACTATTGGTTTATAGGGGTTGTGCCACAGAACCCCCCCCCCCCCCCCCTATCCATCACCCCTTGGGCTCAGTGTGAAAGCCCAGGATGGCTTTCTCTTTGCATGGTCTCCTCTCTTGTCCTGAGCAAGGCTTTGCAGGAGAAACCACCTCTCCATCCCAGTGCCTTCAGCTCCGGCCAGGTGGGCAGAAGTGTCCCTGCCAGCAGGCCAGAGGCACAGGCACCTCTCCAGAAAGCTAGCAGGACGTGCCATCAGTTTAGCCCTTAGGGGTGCTCTGGTTTTCGGGGTACAGCCAGGCACCTCCCTCGACATCCAGCCCCCGTGCAGGCTGGCTGGCTGGCTGCTCCCAGGATCTCCCATTGCTTGCTAAGCGTAGCTGCAGGGACGGGCTTTTTTCCTACCCAGAGCCATAGATGGAAAATATATTTTGCTGACAGCATCATATCTGTCAATTCTTCTATTAAAAGAGGAGACATGAGTTTTGTCTCTGCTAAGGCTTGTATGTGCAGTAAAAGCCCTTCTATCAACAGAGGCACCAAGGAAACGAGCTGGCTAAACGCCAGCTAAACTGTACGAGATCCTATCTATCATCTCGCAGCCTGTTGGGTTATTGCCTGCTTCCACTGAGGGCATTCAGCCGGAGCAGGGTCTGGGACTGAGGGCCGGGGGAGAAAGGAGCCACGCCGGGCTCAAGCCCTCTTCTGGGATCACCTTTGCATCTGCCACCTTGCCGTGCTTGGTACTCGCTGGGCTCCTTTCCACGGAGGGAAGGCATCCCTCCTTTCCATCAGGGTATCCTCACTCTGCGCCCTGAAGAGCCAGAGAAAGTTTGGAAAAAGGCTAAACAGGGAGGAGAAAAAGAAAACAAAAAAGAGTATTTGAGCCCTACCAAGGACTGTTACGGAGCAGCATCAACTTGATACGTGCTATTCACTACTAGCAGTAATGCTTTGTTTGGGAAACAGGTTATTTTGGAGCCAGTCTAACACAGATCTTTCTTCTCCCCTGCATTTATTGTTACCGCTCGGAGTCTTTCGCTGTGATCTAAGGGCATGGTGCAGAGGCGAGCACTGCAATAAGCATGGTAGCCTTGGATCATTCACTTACCGAGCCAACGGGGAGATCTTTGTAACAGGAGGCCAAGGGCAATTCCAATCTCATTCTGAAAAGCCGCATTTCATTCAGGCATCCTTTGAGGATCAGAGTTTCTCCATCAACTGAAGCTATTGCCATAATTTAAATTGTTGGTTCAATTGCTTTCCATGAATTTAGCACTTAAAGGGATTAGGGCAAAAAAGCTCTAATTTTCCTTCTGACCTTTTAACATCATCAAACGAAATTTGGGACATCAGCAAAGGAATTTTAAGTCAGTAATTGTTTTGTAGTGACTGTATGTTTGTGAGCCAAACGCTGCCCCTGCCCTAATCCTTGCTCCCTGTATAGAGCAGAGTCATCTGCCGGAGTCTTCTGGGTTTGGCTTTACATCAGCCTCGCCAACACGACAGAACTTGCCAACAAGGTGAGAAAGCAGCGATCCAAATAAAAATCAGAGAGACAAGGCTGCTCTGCTTGAGCCCCAGCAAGTTCTCAAAATGGGCTGTTGCTGAAATCCTGACCTTGTTTGCTCTTGGGCTGCCTGAGCTGCTGCCTACCCTGTAGCCAAGATTAATTAATTCTCATATTGATGTGTCAAGTGACTGCCATGAAATCATAAAACAAGCAGAAAGCTGTCGGCGTCCTGTAAAAGTTGAGGAGGAGACAGGGAACCAACACGTAGGGATTTACAGCGGGGCGTACAGAGCTAGGGCAGCTATAATCTTGACTTGTGTTGCCTAAAAAGAGGCGGATCAGGTACCTCATTCTGCTCTGCATTACCCTGGGCAGAAGTTAATGGACTTACATGGCAAAAAGTACATGCAAGCGAAGGGAGAGTAACCAAGGAGGCCAGATCCTTATTCCTTTGACATTTGACATCTCTTATACCAGGTAAGAAACAGGATTGTGAAGTCTGCTTTTTGCAGACAGGTTTAGTTACAGTGTTGAGTTGTAGGTTTAGATTTCCTTTTGGTCCTCAGAGCACATCTTTTTCTCCTCCCTGGTCCTGTGTTGGGTCCCCTTGCTGTCACTTCATGCCTGGAGTTAGAGAAACTGCTTTAGAGATGCGGTTCATGCTCATGGAGGGGATGGAGGGGAAAGCTAAGCGGTTGTGCAAGCCTTCAGCAGTTGGAAGAAACAGCAAGGCTGGAAGGAGAGCTGGAAGGACGAGTAACCTGCGTCCAGAGCCTCTCGTCACCATCCCCACGAAGGAGAAGGCCCGTGGGTCGCTCAGGCAGCACGCGGCGGTGCTGGGGCACGTGGGGTTGGGGTAGATGGCTCGTGCCACAATGGGTCTCTAGGGCTGGAATGGGGACCCAGATCCAGGGCAGCATGGAGGCCAACTCCTTTCTGCTTTTGCAGGTCTTCTAGACGCTGCCTCCTTGGGAGGGAATCGTCTCTTGCAACATCTCCGCATTTTCTAGCACAATGAGCCCCTGTCAGGGTCCTTCACTTACTCCAGTACCAAAGTACAGGGGAACCACAAACAAGAACTTAGTGTTGCAACACCGTTGTGTTGTCACAAGCCATCTCAGCTAAAAATAAACTGCTGGGATAGACTGGCAGCCTAAACAAGCATCAGACTTTTTTTTTCACCAAATGCTGTAAAGAAGACACCCATCAAGAGCACTAACTCAGGACATAAATAGCTGAGATGAGTTTGGTTTCTTGCCTCTCTTCTGAGTGTTGAGTCCCCCCTAGCCCTCTCCTGCTCCTCTGTCCCGAGCAAGCAGCCTGGAGCCTCTGGGATTTCACCAGAAACTCTTCAATTTGAAGATTTTTTTTCTCCCTCCCATTACTTTAGGGTATTTCATGTAGCCCCAGGAGGGTAAATCCCCTGTGTGGAAAGGAACAAGCCTCACCTTTGCTTTAAGGTGAGTTCAAGTGATCTGTGAGCTCTGTTCTTCACTCAGCCCTTCATGTTTTGCCGTGCTATGCAAGTTTTGCACAGCTTTACAGGGAGAGGGGGAACCAGCCTTGCGGAAAACCGCCCGCAGGCAGACAAAGGCTGGCAACAAAGCCCAGCGAGCTGTTTTGTCTGAGCCCGGACTGCTCCATCTCCGGCTTTTGCCGGGACTGGCAGCACTCGAAAGCCAGGCTGGTTTTCTCGGCTGATCTTGCTTTAGTCTTACCAGGTTATCTAAAGTTCAGCTCTCCCCGCCTGCCCCTGTGTGAGCTGAACAGAGCGCGAGATCTGCCCTGAATTGCAGCTCTGCCGGGCTGCCCACGGTGCTGTTGCTTGTGAAAAGCTGTGCTAGGCAGGTTCTGAGCAGCTCCTCGCCTTTTAAAATGAGCTGGAGAGAGTAAAGGTGTCCTGTGATGCTCCTGAGGACGCTTTTGCAAAGCTATCCAGTGTGCATCGGACCCGGTCCCGCTGCAGCCAGCGGCTTTGCACGGGACCAAGGCAACAGCTCCCAGCCGCAGAGGCCACGCTGTGTCTCTCACTTCGTGATGGACCTGGAAACTGGATGAACATGGGGTGGGGATCATAGAATCATAGAATCATATCATAGAATGTTTGGGGTTGGAAGGGACCCCTAGAGGTCATCTAGTCCAACCCCCCTGCAGTGAGCAGGGACACCGCTAACTCGATCAGGTTGCTCAGAGCCACGTCCAACCTGGTTTTGAATGTTTCCAGGGATGGGGCCTCCACCACCTCTCTGGGCAACCAGTTCCAGTGTTTCACCACCCTCATTGTAAAGAATTTCTTCCTTATATCCAGTCTAAACCTACCCTGGTTTAGTTTAAAACCATTACCCCTTGTCCTGACACAGCTGGTCCTACTAAAAAGATTTTCCCCATCTTTCCTATAGGCCCTGTAGGGATGGTTTAGACTGTGTAATTTATCTGGCAAAAAATTCATTTTTGGGTTAACCAATACAGTTCCCAAATTACATTTGCTGAGGCATACTGGTGAGGAATTTAAAAGCACTGAAATACTGTCTTTTGTTTTTTACAAAACAAAACAAAAAATCACGGTTCTATTTCAAAGCATTCCGAAATAATTTACTGAAATGTAATATATATACATTTCATTTCAAAAAGAACACAAACATGGACATTAAATTAAACAATTAAACACTTTGCACAGCCTGAATTTTCTTGCAGGCTTTTGTTTTGGTGAGAAAATGAAAACATTTTTGTTCAGCATTGATCCAATATAACTTTTTCTTCAATCATCTGGTTCAGCCGACAAAACAAGACATAAATCACTTCCACCGCCCTAGACTTGAGCCCAGGTCTCTGTTAATGCAGATGAATTCCCAATCCTCAGCCTCTCTCTTTTCCTCAAAATCTATGGGCAGTACCTCTCATCACTCTCACAAGATTTTCCTTCTTCTCCCCACACTTTCTTTTCAATGTTTTCCTGCCCTGTGAGCGAGCCTAAGAGGCTGCAGACAGAAAGCTGGATGGTTTTCCCTCCCTCTCCCCCAAATGCAGAGGTGGGGTGCAGCCTCGCAAGACTTCTCCATGAAGCAGGATTTCACCAATCTAAAATTGATGAGGGGTCTGGCACAGCCCCCGTGTCAGCCCTGGCTCCAGTGCATCCCCATGAACCCCATCTATGGCAGCAGAGACACCCCCAGGCCCCCCCAGGCACACGTGGCCATGTCACCGAAAGGAGCCATCCCTTTACCACTCACTTTGTCTGCTTTGTGTCCAAAATAGCCAGGCTCAGGCGCTCAATGCATGGTCACCAAGCCATGCCTGGGAGGAAATCCCCCACCCTTTAGCCTCCTGCTTTGCCTTTTGGCCTTTTAAAAAGACTTGGACCAAGTAAGGGGACAGGATGCTGGCAAGCAGAGATAAGAGCAGGCTGCAGGTGGCAAGGAACAATATTTTTTTCCTCTAGGAGCAAGGAGGCATGGAGCCGGTGGGGCAGGCCAGGCTGCCTTCCCCTGCCCCCCGGGCACGAGCAGCCCTGCTCTGGGGAAAGGTGGTGCTCAGTCCCCAGCCGGCCCCCATGGCAGGCACTGTGGACACCTTGTCCTCAAGGCTGGCTGCAAAATTATGGGCTGAGCCCCTGAGCACACAGGCACGAGCTGAGCCAAGTGTTAACCAAATGAAAAAGAGTTTTGGCTGAGTCCAGTGAATGGTGAGTGAGGGATGCACTTCAGCTCCTTGCAGCAAACCATTGCAGCTTCAACCCCATGGAAAGGTTTGCTCTCGCAGAAATAGCTGAAAAAAAACCAAGGCACAGAAATTCATGGGCAGGTCTGCCTGTGACCAGCGTGCTTGGAGTCTCATTTCTTCAAGTTATTAGCAGATATAATGACAATATTAAAAATACCTCAGTCCTATGTGGGCTTTGGGGGTGAAACTCTGTCCTGGCTGGATCAGACCCTGAGAAAGGCAGAGGCAGCGAGGGTGCCGGAGCAGGCTCCCACCTCCCTGCGCGTGGCTGCCGAGCTGCAGCTAGCCCAAAAGGCAGAGCAGAAGACGAGAAAGCCACACGCCACTGATTATGCCTTTCACTTGCCTTCATTTGCTGATTGCAAGGTCGGGAAGGAGGGAGGCAGACAGTGCAATTAAAGCAGCTGAAGGTTGTTGTCAGAGATGCAAAGCAGAGCTGCAGTTCCCCAAGTTAGACCCAAGTCTGCCGAGACCTCTGGGGACAGACTGAAAACCACAGCCTGATGGGGCTGGGCGACATCGAGCCCTTGGTCCCTACGAGATAACAGAGACTGGGATGTGCCCTTTGCAGTGATCCTGGAAGGCAGCAAAGCATGTGCTGGGGCTGGGGCTGGAGCTGGAGCTTCAGCTCCCTGCCATGGGATGAGTTATGCCTTGCTAGAGAGGGGCCAAGGCTCACAGAGTGTTAATTCACACTAACAGGAATTTGGGCCCCTGTATTTGAAGCCGCTGTACCAAATCCCTTACCATTGGCTGCAGGTGTCGCAGCGGTGCATCGGCACCGAGGGGTGAAGCAGGGTCCTGGCCTGGGGCAAAGCTCCTTCGGTGTCGGGGAGAGCAATCGGCTCTGGTTTGAGCAGAGCTCAGCACCTCCCCAGACTGCCTGTAGAAACACTGCAGTACTGCAAACACTCCTTGGGGTTTTGTATTTTTTTGATCAGCAAACAGCTCAGCCTGACTTTTCCCTGTTTCCGCATAAATGCTTAAAATTCTCCTGAAATGGCCTTTTAAAATTTTCCATTTTAAAAGAGAAAAAAAACAAACCCAAGCTGAGTGTAGCCAAGAGAGGCAATATTGGCTGGCTATAGGATTTATGCTGCATCATTGTTATATCTGGCTCTTCCTAATGTCAATAACTATTGTACTTTTAAGGCTGCATTAAAAAGATAAAAAAGGAACCAGCCAAGGATGGTTCAGGCCAAACTTCGGTACCGCTGAATTGGTCAAATATACAAAGCAGCTGCTTTAAAGTCCAGAATCAATATTTTCACATCAGAGCGCTGCACAAAACACAAACCAGAGAAACTGGGGAGGTTTTGACAGGATTTTCTTTGGAAAGTCCTGGCTGGGCTCAGGCGGCTCTGGAGGCTGGGCTGGCGAGGAGTCAAGGCTGCAGGAAGCCTTTACAGGAGCTTTAGGCAGGGAAACATCCACATGTTTTACACCTCCACAGCTGTAAGGGCCAAAGTGGAATTTGCTGGACTACAACTATTTTCCACTGGATCTACTGGGAGCTGTAGCTGCTACTCTGTGGGATAAATTCAGTCCTGTGGTGACCCGAATTTCCTCACATGAAGAAAAACATTTCCCCGCTAGTTTATGTGTCCTAAAATATACCGAGAAGAGGGAAGTCAAGCCAGATGGTGCAGAGCAGATAGTAACCCCATCGCTCGCATCCCGTGTTATCCTCCCCGCCGACTGCTCTGCCGAATAAATGGTGCTGCGGGGATGAGGAGTTGTTACGCTGCTGCTTGAAGAGTAAATTACAGCTTTGTGAGCAGAAGCAGCAAGGTTAGTTCGTCAGATATAACTTGTTTCTGTTAGGAAGGAAAAGTTCAAGCCAAGGAGCTTCTCTCCACAAAAGCAAAATTTGTAAAGTAATTCATGCCAGCAAGTTATTACTTTTCTGATCAAAGTGAGTTTAAGATTAATAGAGAATCTCTCTGTGTACAACATGTATATGCACATGAATACCATGTCTCAACGGCTCTCTAGCTCCGGGAGATTGGAAGGTGGGGCAGCAGTAAGAAAAGCTGGATTCATCCAAATGGAAGCCAGCACGGCACATGGACAGCTGACTGCTGAGGAGAAAAGAAGAAAAATCCAGATAAAACCAAGAGAAAAAAGAAAAAAAGCCCTGCGATGTGAGAGGGATGCTCAGTGGCCTGGTACCGGGCTGGGTTTGCCTTTCCTTGTTTGAGAATATCTTTTACTAGTTTACTGTTTCAGTTTGAGAAAAAGTCCTTGAAAATGAAATCAGAGTGAACTCTCAAACTCTAAGAGCAAAGCCCACTTGGCCATGGTTTTCCAGGGTCTGTTTTTGCCTGGATGCCCACACAAGGAGGCCCAGGCTCTCCAGAGGCTTTGAGCATCCTTGCCAGGGAGGGAAGACACCGCTAAGTCAGGGACACAGAAAAATCCCTTGAGTCCAGTGCTGACCACCATGAACTGCTACTGGAAATCACCATCCCATGAAGGTGACCCGGCGGCTCAAGCTGGGTACGAGGGGGTGTGAGAAAGGCAGAAACAAGCCCCAAATACACCCCCAGATACTCTCCGACAAGGTCAAGCAGCTCCTCTCCCCAGCCTACAACACCCCAGCATCTCCTATTTATACACCCTGCACCCTGTAATTGCCTCACTCAGTGCTTTAATCAGCTGCAGCATAAATACCGATGCCAGCAGGGAGGCAGCCTCCCCTTGCTCAGGCTCCCTGACAGTGGGGGTGGAGAAAAAGGGGCTGTGTGGGTAACCAAAACTATGGGGTGGGGCAGGGGGGAGAGAGTTGCGACCCCTTTGTCAGACCCAGGCCCTGATGGCAGCTCTGGGATGCTGCAGGGGTGCAACCGTGGCTCTTGAAACGTCTGCTCCGCACGCCGGCCTTGCCAGCATACAGCGATGGCTGTACCCACCTGCCTCCCCAAGGGTGGCTGGAAACGCCCCATGTGATTTTGCCTGGGTTAGGGCCATGTCCAAAATTCAGCCACGCTCCTGTCAGGACAGCCCATGAGCTGGCTGAGGACCTCCATCCCCAGGAGGACGGCCATGAATTGTGCTCCTGAGGACCCCATCCGTCTCGCTCTGCGGAGGGAAGTAAAACAAGACACTAGGCATGTCCATGTGCATGGTGTTTGGGCCCATTTCAGGGTGGTTTGAGCCTCTGGGATACTCTCCCCTCATGCCCCAAGCGCATTTTGCTAGCAGAGCATGCTGGGGAGCATCCAGGATGCTGTGGAGGGCAGAGATGTCCCAGGAGAGATTAAACTGGGGAAAACCTGTATAGTCTGCAGTCTCCCATCTGCACCCATCCTTGGCTTCTTGGACAACTCTAGTTGCCTCATTTGCCCTATTTCTGTCCCAGAATGGCAGGGATTGATTTGCCAGTCCAAGCTGACAGGGATGTTGAAGAGGCCGGGCTGACTCAGCGGGTGCAGAGGGCTGTGACTCACGCCGGAGGGTGGATTTCACCCAAACCCTTGCTGCCTCGCTGCCTGCCCACCGCAATGCCGAAGGCACCGGCTCCGTGGTAGGCAGCCGCCCCTCAGCTGCTGGCCTCCCCACTGGCAAGGCGATGCCATTGGGATCAGCAGCATTTTGCACTAATATCATGGATCTGCAAACCAAGGGCGAGAAGGAGTAGAGTACCCACAGGAGCAGCAATGCCAACATGCAGGGTGGGTGGGCAGGAGCCAGAAATACGATGGGTGCCGTGGTTAAATCCCCCTGGGGCAGTGATCAGCCGGCTCTAGCACATGCCTCGGGAAGGCGGTGGGGATGCCGAGCCTGCCCAGCTAACAGGGCCGGGATGGAAACCCTGGTGGTTTGCAAACAGAGCTTGGACACATCCAGCAGGTCAGGAGATGAGCCACAGCATGCAGGGAAGGGGGAAAAGGAGGGGTGAAGCAGCAAAAAGTTCTGATAAGAAAGGCCCTGTAATCAGAACAAATATGGAGTGATTCAGCAGCAGCTAATGAAGGAAGGAGTAAAGTGTACTTCTTGCAATGTTTGACTTGCTGGCTGCAACGGCGCAACAGCCTCGGACATTGCCCTGACATTGAGCGGGTGGCTTCCCACGTTACTGTGGTATCTGCTTGGCTTCTGCAGTGGGGACCCCAAAAAACTTCCCTCTGGGCTGCCTTCCACTGGGAACGATGCCTCCTCCGGCAGCGAGCGCGGGTCTCCATCCCGCAGGGATGGCAGCAGCGCTCGGCACCAGCCGCCGGGCAGGAGGCCAGGACAAACAGCCAGGTTGTTTGCTGCGTGTCCCAGTAGACAAATACTGCTGGCAACCCACGTTACCTCACCCGTGGATGCTGCAAGAAATGCAATCCCCTCCTAGCCAAGCCTTGTAACAGGGGCAAACGGCCAAGTGGTAACTAAATGTCCCAACAGCCTGCGTTATTTGCTCACACAGGGCAGGTCTGCCTCTAGCCCTCATTTCACAGTGCTGGGATGCAGTCCCCACCACGCTTACCCCACGTCAGTTCTGGGCTTGGCAGCTGGGTTGGTGCCCATCATGGTTATTGCCTTTTATTTCCCCCCAGATCCCCACAGCAGGTAGTGAGGAGAGAGCTGGGCTCAGGCTTTGAAAAGCTGATGGTGCTTCAGGTCCTGGGTGGGCTTTTCTTTGCCACCGCCAGGAATACAGGCTTAGAGCCACAGCTGAGCAACCCCTTCAGAAATCCAGACCTCTTGCATGAGACCTAGAGCTGCAAAGGAAGAAAGCAAACAGGAAAAAAAAAAAAACCCAACCCAACCCAATCCTAGCACCTCCCAAAACCATGACCCAAAGTTTACTTCTGAAAATCCAGGCTCTCACCCCATATATGAGACACACACGCGCTTCCTGCTGGCTCCACCCTCTCTCTCACGGCATGGCCATCGTTTCACAATACCCGGCTGGCAAAGAAATCATCTTTCCTAGCAGAGACAGATGCGAACTGGGGGTCTCCAATGTGGGGAACGTCCACACCTTCTTCCCCTTTGCTCTTGGCTGTTGCAGATGGGCCATGGCTCAGAGAAAGGCTGGTGGGACAACTCTGGTGCCTATGGAAAACCAGCAAAGTTTGGGGGGGAAAAAAAGCCAAAACGGCAACAAAAAAGCAGTGGTGGATCGTATGGATGCCTGCACCATGACAGGAGGGAGGTCGAGGAGGTTGTTTGATTGCACAGGTCTTCCCACCCTCCCTGCAGCCTTCCCACCCCTTGTGCCAACGTGGGCGGCTGGGAGAGCCCAGCAGAGAGGTGGTGTGGCAGGGCTGGGCTGTGCACGCAGCGGATTTGAAAGCTGCTCTGCTGGAGCAACCCAGGGAAGAGTGGGAATAACTCCCTGTGCTGAGCACCCATCTCCTTTCCTGGGGAAAGGCAAGCATCTCCGGTCCCGCGGTGGTGCTGAGCGAGGGGCAGCACCTACCCTCCCTGCTGCTGGCAGAGGGGGCTCCTGGCCACGCCATCACCAAAGCTGGCATTTCCAGGCCATGGCAACCCTCTGCTCACACAGCGTGGACCCACAGCAGACACCTCCCTACCCAGACGGGCAGAGCCGTGCTTATTTACACCAGCTTCAAGTGCTGACTGAGCACAGGAGTACCTTGGCAAGCTGGGTAAACGAACAACAACCAACCCCCTCCAAAACAAAACACAGGCACAAATGCTGATAAAATCAACTATTCAGAGATCAAATTTACACTTTCTCCTTGGTACAATGCTGCTCCTCCCAAACGGGGAGCTGAAATGCCACTGGAGGATCACAGACGGGCAAAAACATGGAAGGAGAGGGAAGAGGGTAAATGGGAAAATACAAAGGTCATGCAGGTACCGAGTGAAGCATGTCTGCGGGCGGGCATGACTTAACGTGGATTTGCAAAGACCTGTCCAGTGATTGACCAACCTGTGAGAGCTGCGATGCAGCTGACCCTGACCTGCTAACTGGATTAGTGGGAGATGGAAAGTCCCTACAAGACCTGTGGTCACTGGCTAAATAGGGGAAAAAATTCAAGCAGAGTTTACCCCCCAAAGAGCACAGCTCATGGGACAAAAATGCATGGCCTCACGGTTGCCTGATCATTTGAGCTTTCCCACCAGCTTAAGTCAAACATCACTGGGGTTACGGCAGGCCCCCCCCGACGGCAGCTCCTGCCCCTGGAGATACACAGCACTGCTCTGCAGCTGGGGGTCGTCACTGCTGCTCCAGCCCCATGCGTCCAACCCCACCGTACCTCCCCAGCCGCCCTCAGTGGCTTTGCCAGTGAAGAGGGAGAGCAGTAAGTGGGACATGGTGCGAGTTTGGGGATGTGTTACCAATGCACGTGGGAAAAACACAAAATGTTGTGGCCTCTTGCCATGGGCACTTGCTGCTAAATTGACTTTACATTGAGATTTTGTGCTCCATCTATAGACTCCATGGGAAAGTGAGTAGTGAAACACCAGGGACCTGCCAAAAAAGCCAATACCTCTGGCACCTGGAGCCTGGTGAAGAGCTGTTCCCATGCTGTGCTTTGCCCCGAGACCGCCCAGCGCCTGTTGTGGCCACTTTCCCTGCCCACGCCCCAGCCCCAGCCGGCTGCCTCGGCAGTGCAAGAGCCATGGCCCATTGCATCATCCTCGCTCCACTCTCCCGGGGCAGCTCTTCATCAGCCCCAAACCTGGCAGCTTCCCCTGGGGGAACTTTGCCGGCTGGCTCAGTCCGGCCGAGAGGAGCTGGGGCAACGCTTGCCCTGTGCCTTGGAAAACGCCCAACATTTTGAATCGTTTCCTGGTCCCAGGTCATGCCAAAGCTGAGGCCTTTCCCAGTTCCTGGTGAGCAGCACCCAGTTCCTGGTGATCTCCTGAAACAGAGAGGGCGCACCCTCCCTCAGGACCTCCATGCCAGCTCCTGCCTGCTTGCAAAGACTTGCCCCAGAGGGACGGGGTTGATGAGTTTTCAAGTGCCTGGAAAGGGTTGTTATGGGCACATATTCAGATTTACCCATTACAAAAGAGATGATTTTACTGAGACTCCTGGGAGACCAGAAATGAGGGCAAAAGTGGAGCAATTAGCCTCTGAGGAAGAGATGGAGAGGTGAAGGTTTGAGGGCAGGGTGGCTGTTTCTCAGCAAAGTGGGGCCCGGGTGCTGTCGGGAATGCCTTGGTAATCCTGTGAAACTGATCCAAAAAGGCAGCTCCCCTTGGGCTGGAGAGCACCCGGGGATGCTGCATCTCCTGCTCCACGGCCATTCTCCCAGGCTGGGAGGCATCGCACCGCGCTCCGTTCTCCCGGCCACCTGCAGTGGGGTGGCTCGTGGCTCTGCTCCCAGCCCAACGCAGCAGAGCCCTGAAAGCAGCTGCAAACCCTGTTCACATAAAAATAAAGCTATCAAGAGCTTTTGGCCTGAGGGAGTCCATGAACTCTGGTGGATGAATGGGCTGCACCAGAGCCAGCTGAGGACCCCGGGGTGCCCAGCTGCATCTCAGAGGTGCGGAGGGGGCAGCTAGCCCTTGCCAGGCATCACTGTATCGCACCCGCTATTTTTTAGGCCTTCCATTGTGGGCTTTTCTATTTTTGACCTTCCGCCTAATCTCGTAAGCCGCTTGCCAGAGTAACTTCAGCATTTGCAGCTTTCATTGACTTCCTCCAAAAACGAGAGTGAGGATTGCCAGGAGGGCGATGCCAGAGCCACGCTTGCTTTGACGTGGTTTATTCGCCTGGATGGTCCACGGGCTTCAAATAACACCAGGCAGGCAGGCAGCAGGGCGAGTGATGGGCCAGCAGTGCCCGGCTGGCATCTGCCACCGCTTATTTTGCTGGCGACTAAGCAGCAAAGTGTCTGATAAAGAAAGAGAGATGCCTGTTTACAACTCTCTCCACGCAGCGGAGGCTGAATGAGAAAGCCAAATCGCTCCCCACTCCACAATGAACTGTGGGCATTGGGTTTTAAAGAGCATCTCATCATGACCTCGATGGCCCACTTAGCGTGTGGTGGCATGGAAGGGAGCCCAAAGGTGAAAAGGCTTAATTAGTAATACTTCAAGCTGATTACTATGTCCCATATATAGGGTGACCTGCATCTACTATCACTTAGCGTGGTAATGACTAAGTACAGCATGTGGTTTAAATATCTCCCTAATGCTAAAGCTAAATGCATCTATAGCCCTAACCCTCTAATTGACTGATTCTAAATATGATAGATTAGCTTTCCATCTCATTATATGTATCTAATCAGGGGATGAGGGCGTGTGTACCCTTGCACACATGGTTTTTCATTTCTACTGCTCTACAACAGCAATTAAAAGGAAATAACTTATCTACTTGGGTTTGTTGCAGGCTTATCTCGGACCCCATCTCAGAAAGCTGCCGGATTCACTTGATGATAGTAATAAAAATAATCCTGCTTTTATGTGGACACCAAGGTTTAGAAACATAGATGTTGCCTGTGTGACCTTTGCCTGATGACCCTAAAACAGCACAGGGCTCTTGTTGCCTGTGGTCATCGCTCAACCAGCCCACAGGCAGAAGCGCCCAGCAGGAAAGGCTGAGAGAGAGAAGCAGGGGAGGGTCTCAATTGCCAATTCTCAATGAGGATGCTCATTTAGATATTGTGCAAAAGCGGTTTCCTGATTGCTGCAACCAGCTGTATGGGCTGCCTTTTCCTGTGGCCACCATGCCCAGCTGCAAGGTCCTGCACATCAGGCAGGCTCCACACCCCTAGGAGCTGCTCACCATGGCCCCAGCCTGAGGACACAGGTGGGTGGAGAACTAAGGCAAAGTCCCTGAGTGACCTCATGTGCATCTTCCAGCCCAGCTGAGCACTAATAAGCCTGCTGCATTTAAGCTTTCACTCCAGATCTGGGTAGCTCCAGGCACCTCCTTGCTCATGCATTACCTCTGCCTAGGAACCAGTCTCCAAAGCAGGATGCCATGGGCCAGTGGCCTGGTGTTGAACTCCAGTTGCTGTTGGGGGTTCCTAAGCCATTTTTAGTGCTTGGGAGTCCCCAAGATACACTCACGCTCCACCAAAACTGAGACACACCTACATGAGGTCACCTTCAAAATTTGGCCACCATCCACAGGCCCTGGAGACCTCCCTCTGGCCCAGGAGGCATGTCCCTTCCTGCTGGGAGGCGAGTGCACCCACCCATCCCTCCTTGCCCCTCTGCCTGGGCCTGGATGAATGGGAGAGGAGAGGAGCTCACCGGCGTATTGCCCAAGGTGCTTTCAGAAGAACTGAGGATCCCCCATGACTAACAAACCTCCGTTGCTAGCGTGGCCATGAGTGCTTTGCTTCCTCTATGTTGAACCCAATATAGAGGCTACAGAGCCAAAATAAAGGCCCAGAGCACCTTTACGGTCATGCTGGCTGGTCCAGACCAATGCTGATAGGTCTATATGCAGAGTGATTTAATTCACCACCGGGAGATGAGCCATGTTACAATTTTGTCATTTTCCACTCAAGTGTCCCAGGCACTGATTGCAGTTTGGGGATTTTCCATCTCAGACAAATTACCAGGCTCCACCAAAATAGCTGAGAGACAGCCCCATTTTGGGTTACAGCATCTTCACCAGATCGGCACCCGCAGAGCCCCTCTCCATGTGTGTGAGGGAAATGCCTGCCATGGGCAGGAGGCTCGGGGCCATGCTAAATTGTCTCAGGGCAAGGAAAATTAAAGGAGTCAGGGTAACAGATTAGAGAAGGCACCCTGAGCTGGCAGGGGAAATTCTTGCTCATTAGAAGCAAAAACAAAAGACAGCCTCCAGTTGCCAGGGTGTAATTTAGATCCAGGCTCTACACGGCAATTTTCATGGGTCTGCAGGGAGCCCCGGTAAAACTTGGTGATGAAGGTCACTCTTGCCTTTCTTTTCCACCAGTTAAAACTGAGTTTTAAGCTACTAAGATTAGCATTTGAAAGGGAACATTATCCTGTGAAATACAGCTCACTCGACCAGTTTCCTTAGGCAGTTGGAGACAGGTTTTCTCCAGTGTCCAGGGAAATGGCAGAATCATAGAATCACAGAATCATTTAGGCTGGAAAAGACCTTTAAGATCATCGAGTCCAACCATTAACCTAGCACTGCCATCCCATCACTAAACCATGTCCCTAAGCACCTCGTCTGCCTGGCTTTTAAATACCTCCAGGGATGGGGACTCGACCACTTCCTTGGGCAGCCCGTTCCAATAAGGAAGCAGCTCAAGAGCACCGACCCAAACAAAACCACCACCCTGCCTTCCCCTTGGAGAAAGGGTTAGCAACGAGCAAGAATAAAGGGCCTGAGAAGTGGCAAACCAAAAGGCTGCCCCACGGAGAACAACATGTTCAGATATGTCTATCAGATAACAACACTTAAGCTCAAACCCCAGAGTGCGTTTACAGAGCTTAAAAATAATGGTGCCTCAGCTCTAGGTGAAATACTTGCTCACCTGTAATGCTGCCCTCCTTCAGTCAGAAGGTTTGAGCTACTCATGGTGCTGCCTTCACTCCAAGTTTGGGAGAGACCAACATCCCAGAACCTAGAGGAGACATCGGCCAGAGCAATCTTGGCATTTACAAACCCAGCAACCCAGTTTTTGGGGTGAACATGACACAGTTCAGAAGAAATCTGTGGTTAGTACCAAACCCAAAGAAAGGTTCTTAACATCCTCTTTCTTCTAGACTCTGCATTTGGAAAAAGAAAGAACGACTGCTGTGCAGGAGGTACCTCTGGGCAGTAGACAGGCCTGTAATGACCAGGAGGCCTGGAACTGTTTGCCACCTGAGTCTAGAAGCAGCTATGCTGAAGATATAAAAAATTGCCTCTCGCTCCCACTGCAACCACAGCACACCTTGGCTAGTCTCCAAAAACGGCTTTATTGACAGCTCTGGCAATGCCCTTCTATCTTAGCATATGTGGCGGCTATGGTGGTGGTGTTGCTGTTGTTCCAGTGGTTTGAAGATCTTGAGATCTTGTTCCTGGAAACAAGTGAGAAGAAGGTGAAACGGCTTTCATTAAGAAAAAACACAGTTTTAGCTCTCACTGCGGTAGAAAAACCAAGGCTCTGACCCCAGTCCACGTTAAACGTTTGGAAATGAGAAACCAGGTGATGAATAAACCTCTCTTTTGAAGGAGGGTGGGAGGAAGCACTGGAGGAACTGAGTCAGTAGTTTTGAGCAATCCTGAACTCACTGCTAAAATCTCTCATCTCCACTTTTGTAAGACCTGTTGCCAACAACAGACCTGGGAGCTCAGAGCTGAAGCGGGAGAGCTGACACCACAGGCAAGTTAAAACTGTTTCAGGGCTAAAACCTTCACACAGACATGTTACCTGTGGGAGCCCCCGCAGCAAAGCCTCTGTCTCTGTCTGACCCAAGCTCATTTCAAGCTTCCTTCTTGGGATGAAAGGGTTTGGGGATGTTCCTTGGCAATTCTGCCTGGCAGCCTTTTGCCACAATGGCTCCCACCATCCCCGAGACCTGTGGTCCCCAAGTCTCCCCAGTCAAACCACCCTCATCGAGGCAAAGGCATCTGCCTTCCCCAGAGTGGATGGGGGCAGAGATGAAAGGGCGACTTTCTCGCATGTCTTCACTAATTACCTACAAGTGCCCTTAGGTACTTCTAAAATATACTCCGCCCTCTGGGTCACAGCCCAGAGTTGTGACCCCATTTTTTAGAGGACACCCTCCTGTCTCCTCTCTTTCCTAGCTTCTAATACAACGCCTGAGAGGGGAGATAGCCTGGCCTTCTCCCACAGCTTCCAGTCATATATGGACATCACTGGGACACTGGCTATACCAGAGTGTCCACCACCTTGTTCAGGACCAGAAGACAACCAGGTAGCCAACTTATCACTTCTCCACGCTTTTTAACCTCCTGTTCTTCCTGCAGGCTTGGCTCCATCAGGAGGACACTTCCAGCCGACGACGGCCCGAGGAGCGGTGCAGAGCGCTGTGCCTAGGAGAAGGCAGGATGGGCAGTGGGGCAGGAGGGGAATGGCAGCACGGGCTGCAGGAGGCAAAAGATGACATGCTTGTGCAAGGACTGATGCACAAGTTCAGAAATGCTGCTGAACAAGCCCTACGCACAGCAACTACACAGCATGTCAGCACCTTCCCCAGCCTTCCTCTTCTCTTTTTTCACTCCTGCGCCTCCCGTACGCTGCGTGCCCTGTTATGTGGGTTTTGAGACAGGGAGGCAAAGGACCGCACTGTGGTGACTATACATAGCAAATACGAAGAGGTAGAAAAATACATAAAACCCATGCCCTCTGTTCTCACAGTTTTATCACCCATCTCCTGGTGTTCAGAATTCTCCTCCAAGCTCCAAGGCCTGGGTTCACAACAATTTGTGGACCCCAGCTTTCATCTAAAGGAATTACAATTACACAACATTCCAGCTACTACTGATGTGGAGAAGTGGTGCAAGTCAGAATCCAAAATATTTGTAATCCAGATGTTAAAAAAGAAAAAAAAAAAAAGACTGTGACATTTATTATTTTGGAAAGCTCTTGATTTCCGAGCGAGCCACGATCTTCAGACAACCTGACTCATCATTTTTGAATGCTTCGGTTTGGCAGCCCTGTATATATTTAGTAATACAAACCCTGACTTGCAGCTTCCAATGAGAATCCTAATGGCATGATAAGACAGATTTTCATCTCATTCACGTCATTTCCAAATATCAGGAAATTTACTTAACAGCAAGAGTTGTAAAGGCTGTGAAATGGTCTCCTGGGGGAGGCGCAGAAACCTCCTGACCACACGCTTGAACAGCTGAACAAACCAACGGAGAGCAGGCAGCAGCGAATGGCTCTTTACTTTCTGGCCAAGGGACAGAGCAGATGATCCCAGGCACGTTTTCCTCCTCATTTCTCCTGGCTCTGGGTATTGCTAATCACGTCCTTATACCACAGCTACTGGAGCCTCTCTCATATCCAACTGGAGAAACAGCAACTTCTGGAGGAGGAGCACGCAGCTTCAAGGGAAAATACTGTTGCAAACCATTTAGGACTTCACAAGGAGTAAGGAACCTGTGCCAGTCTTTGAGAATGCATTCAAAGCATCTTCATCCAGCAGCTAGAACTGCATTTTTAACATTAAAATCCCTTAGGCACTTGGAGTCTGTGAGATTTTTTTTTCCATTGCTTATCAAGCAGTGGTATTAAAAATGATGTCTTTGGCAGTGCAGCCAGCCTGAGTAGATGTGAGATGATTTTCATCTATTCATTCCAGACCATCTGCTTCTTACCCTCAACTTTCAAAGGCCTTGAATGAGATGTAGGCCACTGAATTTTATAGCTAAATTTCATGAACCTCTTTGAAAATGAAAGGATTGCACAGAACACAAATTTAGAGACATCAAAGGAACCTTCCCTTTTCATGCAAGCACTAAAAGCAGTGCAAAGGGAACTAATTATAATTTGCTCCATTGCCGGTTTTCACACTGGAGCAAATACAAGCATTTTATGTTTTAAACCTTACAAACCCATGGCTGCCAGCTTAATATACTCCTAAAGCCAGCACCAAATTCATAGACTAAAACCGTCTTGTATCCACTCAGGCAAGCAATGAAGCCAAAAGAGCTGGCAGGCTAGCTGATGGAAAAAACTCTTCTTCTGTATCCCTGCTTTGTTTTAAAAAAACCCCAATATTTCTTTACATATTCAGTGGCAGCATAAACACTAATTCAGCTTTTTCAAAAGCAAAGCTATTGCATAGATGCTTTTTATTGAGCTGATCTTCACCCACACTGCCCACAGAGTCTGGAGGGAACGCGACTGAAATGGCAGCTCCTCGTAAAAAGTATGGGAGAGTTCAGGGATCTCAGCCAAACGTGGCTGACTCAGGATCTGCTGACTCGAGTGGCTGAAATCATTACGTAGACATGTGAGTTTCAGGCAGGCAGTGGAGGGGAAGAGCTGCCCTAAGTTATGAAGCAAGGTCCAGGTGAAATTGTGAAAATCAAGGAAATTACTTTAGAGCAGAACATTAGGCTTCTAGTCCAAGCACAGAGCTGCACATGTGCGTTGCAGCAAGGGTGATGCTGGGGTGGAGTGACCCTGATGCCTCTTGAAATCAATGAAAAGGGAAGCTGAGGAAGAATCTCCCTTTGGTATTTGAATGCTGCCCCATCAAGCCAACAAGTCCTGGGCCAAAGCAGGCACTGGCTGGCCAGGGCAGGAGCTTTTCCAGCTCCCCGGGGTGGCCCTAGACACCATTTTGCATCTTCCAGAGATCTACAACCTTTCTGATTTACAGTTCACAAAAATTCTAATTGAGCACCTACCGAGGTATCTTAGTTTCCATCCCCCAGGGTTTCAGGACACAGATTGGTGGGTATTGCTACACCAATTAAAGTCTCCAAAAGTGAATGTTCCACATTCTTCATACAGTCAGTGTAACCAAAGCTGCTCAGATCCTGGGGCCATGGAGACGGGATCACATTTTGATGTTGAAGACAACCGGAATCAGTCCAGAAGCGCTCCGGAGCCCCAAGGAATAATACAACCAGTGAAACCCTGGGATGATACCAACATGCTGGCAAAAAAGTCTATCACTTACTGTTTTCCTGCACTGATCTCCAGGGAAGGAGAGGTTGTTCATAATCCTCAACAGCGGGACAGTCAAAAAGCTGTCAACACAAAATTCATAGAACATTTTGGTGCTCCCACTCTTGGTGGCCAGCTTAGCTGCACTCAGTCCCTGCCAAGCGAGCACTGCTGCAGTCATAACGCTGGGAAACTGAGCAAGGAGTTGCCTAGGGTCACACCTGCACCGGGCAGGTGAACGCTACGCTTAATTCACACGCGAATAAGATGCCACCGTGGCCCCCTCATGCAAATGCATTCATCCCTGTACTGTTTCTTCCTATATGGGAAAGCAATTCAAGCTAGCCTGCATGACTGGTTCTTCGATTATTTTTTTGGATATCTGTTCTTTCTTCTCCCACTTGTACTATACAACCTGTTTTTCCTCCTTTCTTGCCCCACTTTGAAGGAGCTGGGTATCTATAGACCAGCAAAGGGACGAGAGGCTGGCTGCAACGTGGCCAGAAGATGACAATGGAAGGGAGGGAAGAGCAGAGGATGAAGCTGTGCTTACATGAAAGAGGAGATGCAGGGAAGACAGAGGTATAAGACGCAAGCAGAAAGGCAATGAGTCCAAGGGTAACTGAACTTCTGCCCCACCTGTCAAAGAGTTCAGCAGATGGTTTGGGGTAGAAGTAAAAAGGACTCAATCACATAGAGAGGGCTTGGGTGGGCAGGGGTAACACTTGTATGTAGAGCTCAGCTTTGATTTCTTATTTCTAACTTGATCTCACAGCAGGTGAGCACGTACGTACTGGTGGGTCTGTGCTGCAACGGGGGTTGTACCTGTGCAATTTCCTCGGCAAAGGCTTCTGCTCCCCTGCGTCACCTCCATGGCTGCAGCGGGGCAAGGTCTGTGCAGAAGCGTCCCTCTCTGCTGCACCTCACCCTTCTCTCAAGTCAAAGGATGTGACTGGCCCTATACAAACATGATCAGTTTTGCAAGAGGTTAGAAATCCTCCCCCTTCTCCAATAATTCATATCTGCCCAAGGAAGAGGCTACAATCCTGACATACAGCTTCAAGCCCAGCAAAGAGTGCAAAGGTGTGCCAGGGAGCTACAGAAAAATCATCCAACTTCCAGAAGAGCAGGGAAAGCACACAACCATCTCCTAGAGTGTCTGCTTTCTACAAACTGCACTGAAAAATTGTCTCAGTCTGCCTGTAGTAGAGGCTTGAGGCTGCAGCTGATAAGAAGTGCCCTGTGAGTAATAAGCCCTTAAATCCAAACCAAACCAAGTCACCCCCTTCCTTAGATACGGTTTATCATTCTCATGGGAGAAAGTTGCCCTTTTGTGTTACTTGTTGGCCGATGGCTCTGCTTTCAAGCAGTTTGCCAGCTCTGCGGCTCCCATCGCAATAACGCTACAAATAATTTAAGTGCTACCACTTTGGATCAAAATTTTAATGAGGCACTAAACCCACAAAAGGGGCTCTGTATAGCATAATTAAATAGAATGGGCCTAAATAAACAGTAAGGTTTTACAAGTTATGTTATAGTTGAAAACAGCTGGAAGGCAAAGAAAGGAGCATTGAAGATGCATGATGTAAAATGGCATTTCACAGAATGCAAACACTAAAACTTTTCATATCGCACAAACAGTAAAACACTATGAGCACATGACTTCCCTTTGATTTGGAAGAATCTGTGTGGGGCATGGGGCATTTGTTTTTTTCCTTCTGCCAGTCAGCACAATGAAATATTTCACATGGAAACCCAAACAGTGGCAAAGAGAGCCATTTGTCCTTCGGAAAGAAATAAATACTGCAGAAACAGGTAAAGTCAGTAGGAACACCTGGTTCAGTCAGGCCATGGGATGCTGGGTCACGGCTCTGAAATGCCAGGCAGTGCTGGGACTCCTCAAAACGGTCTTGCAAACAAGCAGAATTGTAACAAGTCTGTTTGGCTCAGAGCTTCAAGACGCTTATTTCATGCTCACGCCGACTCCCCGAATCCACTGCAAGCGGTGACATTCAGGCTGAGCCAACCAGCTCAGCATTCAACCCTCTGTCTGCATCCGCTATTTACAATATCATGTTTGTTCCCCCTGTCAATATTTGATCCAAGAGCTGCATAAACCCTACAAACACAGGAAGGTTTCAATTTCACATTAAGGTAACGTTGACAGTGGTGCTGCTGTATTGCAAAGAGTCAGTGCACTGTTACTCCTCGAGAATGAAATTTCTGGTAAACTTTGTTTTCATTTAATTTCCCCCCAGTCCTCTCAGCAGCCCTTCCCCAGAGCCATAGCTATTGCTGCAGTTCTGGGCTTGTGAATGAAAAGTTTCTAAATTCATCTTGGTTTATCATCGGGAGAATTCCTTCTTCAATGGGAGTCAGAATGGGCTCCTCTTTTATAAAATCTGGATCAAAGTTGCTCACGTCATCTTTGGATTTCTGTCAAATGGAAAAGACAAAGGAAAGAGATGTCAAAAATACATATCATCTGCTTGATACTCGCTCTGCATCTTTATTCCGGTCTTGAGTGCAGTGAAGGGTCACCTCCATAACCCAGGCTGAGCTTACTGAAAGCTTTTTCTGGGGCTGGACTGGGAGCAGCCGAGTGCCCCACAGAGCCTCTTACAGCGCGAAGCCTTTTAGAGCCTCTGCAGGCTACCGACAGGGAAACCCCTCTCCGATTTAACTGGCACCACCTCTGATGGGTTGCCTGCCTGGATGTGGCACATAAATCAATCCCTTCCCTCAAGTGGCAGCACAGACCCAGCCATTCGAAGCAGTTATCAGCCGTGTTCCCAATTAGCTGGCTCCACAAGGTCCCTCCTTATCTGCAGAGTGTCTCAGCTGGGTTTTTGGGGCAGGGGGGTACGCTCCTCTATGTGAGAGCCATTAAACTTGCACAATAATGAATGACTGGGCCGTTGGAAGACAAATGCTTGCCTCCAGGTGCTGGATTCCTTGCTGCCTGCCACAAAGTGGGACTGTTTACAATGCATACACATAAACTGGGTCCAGCTCAGGGTGGACTGAGGAGGCTCCCTTAGCCTTTGATTCAGGTCAAAAAATAAGCCAGGAGCCTGATTTTGAGCTGCCACAGATTCCCCAAGTGCCTGATCCTGCATGCAATGATCTTCATGGAGCAGGACTGGGTTGACCATTGCCACTAAGAGCTTGCAGAGTGATCACAGCATGAGACAAAGCCACTCCAGGTGACAATTTCAAAGGCAAAGAAGCCACAGGGACAACCTTGGAAAGGCTCTCCATGGAGAGCAGCCCTTTTCCAGCACAGAGCATCCTTAGGGATGCACTGGGAAAGGGGGCAGGACTGTGTCCTCTGTAGCCTATCTGCCATTTGAACACTCAGCTGACAGGGGCCTGAGCAGGGAACACTGTGCCGGGTGCTGTACAGACAGAGAGAGACAAGAGAGAGACAGCCCCGTTGTGAAGGGGAAGGTGGAGTGGGCAGGATGAGGATTACTTACCCTGGTTTATAACTGGGGCAAGGCAAAGGGTAGTTACGTGCCTAATCTGCTGCAGTTGCTTTTACAAACTTGCATCTTTTGGCCAAACTGCCTTTGAAAATCCGGCATGGAGAGGAAAAGTGAACTGTACATCAGGTGGCCAACTGGCAGCCAAGCCACGGCCAGAGACCTCATCTCCTGGCTCCTGGGCTTTTGTGTCAAGGTTGCCCTTCCTTCACCTCCTTTCCTGTCTCACGAGAATAAACCTTCCTATAGAGCCCAGAAAACAAAAAAAAACTGGGGATCCCTTCCCCCCTCCTCCTTCCCACGTACAATTCGGGGCCTGAACGGTGGCTCCATCTGCCGCTGGGTCAGCAGGGCCCCGTCCAGATCCTT
>NW_009259590.1:825851-833752 GCF_000687185.1 Egretta garzetta
TGAAGTAGGGGTGCCGCAGAATCGCGCTCTCACCGCCCAGCCCTGGGCTGCCCAGCCGCATGTTGGGGTTCTTCGTCATGAACTGCAAAACAAAAAGGCTGTTTGTTTCCTCCCATCCGGCAGGGCCACGGGAGAGGGACCTATTAGCAGTCACACAAAAGCTTGTCCTCAGTTTTCCTGTGAACCCAGTTGCTGGCCAGACATCTCAATTTCATTGTACTGGAACTGCGTACAAGGAACTTGACTCATTCTCCAGAGGAAGAAGTCAGGGTGTATTTTTTCTTGGCCCCTTTTGGTCAAATCCTTGGTTACCACAACAAGAAAAGAAAGTTGAATTGTGTCGTTTGCAACATTACAAATGTCACACAGTGGTTTCGGTGTTTATTTATTTCTGTATTAATTTCTCAGGGATACAAGCTCGCTCTCAAACGCTGCTCACCAGCCAGCCAGGCTTTGGACTAGACTCTGTCCCGAGCTGTGTCTTTTTCCTAAACCTCAGCCTGCTGAAGCGCAGCCAGAAGCCTACGCTTTCCTTCCTGTCATCTCGGGAAACAGAGGAAAATGAGCAAGGCGCTGGCTTTTAGAGCCCCCCAAACCCTGAGCAGATGAGAGCAGGCAGGTGACCATCTCCCCTCTCGATGGTGGAACTCTAAAAGAGGATTTCTTTTTGTAACACTTTTACCCTGCTACCAGTGGAAAGAAATCTCAAACCTCAGCCAAAGTGCCCTGGTTTGCTAGGGAGCAATGAGAAAAACTATACATCGTGCACAGAGCGCAAGAGGGCCCTGGCGGGTGCCCTTTAGGTCTCAAAAAGAATGATGAAGTGTGAGTGCTGCGGATACTTCTTAAGGGGAAGGGAAATATCGGGGGAGGAGGGGAATCCTTTCTCCAGGCAGGGGAAGAACTAGTTGGCTTGTTAATTTAGGATTATAGTTCTTAAAAATTCAGTAAAAACAAATCTTTCCCTTCCTCTCAAGTATTTCTAATTCATTAGAGAAATCAGGTTATGTTTAATCTGGGAAAATAGCCGCTTTTATTTGCCTATTGAAACAGCAGCATAAAGCAAGCTCCACTCTGGTGGAGGTGTCCAGACGATTTCCTCGAAGATGAAAGAGCATTATGTTTAGCAAATAGCTGAACCAGCCAAACCAGACAATCGGTCACTGTTTCAGGAGTGACCAAGTCTGCTGCATCTCGGCAATGGGGAAATGAAAAGAAGGGGAGGTGCAGCGAGAGACCAACTTCATTCTGACTGTAGGAGCTTTTCAGAACATACAAATTCTCCTAGGATGAGTGGATAAAAGGTCTAGTCATTTCCCACCTAGGGAGAAGAAAGATGACTGCCAGATTTATTTTAGAAGTCTCCCCAGGGAGACTGAGGGGGCTTCAGAGCCAAAGTAGATGGGGCATCTGCAGTTGAGACCTCGCAGGACCCCAGACTCCGCTGACATTACCACAAAACCCCCAGCTTCAGCCTGACCTCCTGAGGCCCTCGGGGACATGTGCTGCCATGGGATACCCTATGGCAGAACTGTTTTCCACCATCCCACCCCAAAACATCAGTGGATAGTGCGGTTGAGAGCACCCAGATTTGTAAAAGCAGTCACCAGGACAGGAGCAAACCCAATGTGGCTGTCTGCAGCTGGGGTCCTCCCATGCTCTCTCTGAGTTCTTCAGCCTTTGGTTATGCAACATTTCCATGTCAGGCCCAAGGACAAGCACAATTTCTGTGTCTCCCCAACCTGTTTTTCTCCCTTTCTACCAGCAGAACCCAAACACTATTTGTTTCCCAAGAGACTCTGCCCGAAAATTTCTGTGGGATACTGATCTCTAGACAACAGCTTGGTTTCCAAACCAGAAATGGGTCACACCAAAAGCTCTCCAAGACCTGGTTCAAACAAGCCTTTGCAAGTCTTAAACTAAAATTCTTTGGTTTGCAAAACAGGCCAGAAATCTCCTGGCAGCCCCATCTTTGTCTAGAAATTCCCTGCCCAGCTTCTTTGTCCCCACAGATGGGTATCTGCACCTCACTAGCTCTTATTTGCATTGCTGGAACCCCTAGAAAGCTCAAACAAGATCAGAGCTCGCTGATGCTGGAAGCGGTATAGACCAAAACAGTCCAAAAAGACAAGACAAAGAGGAGAGAAGGAGAGCTGGGAATAAGTCCCATGTCTCCCGGCTCTTGACCTACCACCACCTCCATTACACCAGGAAGCTTCTGCTAAATCTGCAGGGGAAAAAAAAAAATCATGAAAGCAGATAATCTCTGAAAGGGCTGGTAACATGCTTTGCTTGGGTTCCCGTTCATGCTCACCCATATAAGACCAAAACCTAATGGACTGCCCATTCCCAGACCAGTTCAGAGCCCTGGGATATAAAAGTGTGTTTACATTCCTCTTTATTTGCTTTATTCCACATAACTCCAAAATTGCACCAGGCGAAGGCATCTGATTGCAACAAGCTGAGAGCCAATGTAAATGCATTCCTGGCTGCTTAAAACACCCTTTTTGTTAGGACAATGAGGATTAGCCAAGGGCCATCCCTTGAGGTGGGCTGTTTTGAGCTCTGAAAAAGCAAAACGTAGCATTCAAAACAAAGTGAGGGTTCAAATTCAACCGGCCATCTCTGATTTGTGCATTGGACCTGCAGATTGAGAAACCTCAGTTGGGTAACTCTAGGCACCACCTACTCCGTGTTGGGTGCTCAAAGGAGGCAGGAGGAGAGCAAAGGCTTCAAATTCACCCACTGCTGGAACACGTGCCCCCATCCAGCTGTTGAGAGCAATGCCAGGCTGCCACAAAACCCCTCCGAATTAATCCTTGCCTCCGACAGGAGTGAGCTGACCTATGAGACACCTGATCAAACAGCACCTTCCCAGCTGTCAGGCATCAGCTCAGTGCTGCTGCCTCTCTTGCTCTGTAAAAACAGGGCTTTGAATACAAGGGTACCAAGGGCTGGAGTGATCCACCAGCACCATAAACCACTCTGAACAGGTTTCTCTAAGCTTGTTTCCCAGATACCGCGACCCCCTAAGGCAGGCTAGCAGGACCTTGAAAGCGAGTACAAGTCATGCGCTCCAAAAAGAGCATCAACGCAGCGTGAAGAGGCCTCCCTTCCATGGCAGTCAAACTCATACCCATCTGCCCCAACAAAAGGGTGCGATATCATTTCAAAGGATGGTTGGTCTCTTGTTATTAACTTACATCCCTGATAAATGTATTGTACGCCGCACTGAGACCTCGCAATTGCATCTGTGCATGGGAACTGGCACTGAAAATGTTTTCTTTAAACATCATCATGCAGTAAATGAAATATGTTCTTGTATCCTGGGCACCCACAGCATCCCTGTGGGTTTCTCAGCCTGTGGATGCGCACACGCCTTCACACCCGGGGGCTGTGACAGAAAATGAGAGATTGGCCATTGCTGCCCTTCCCTTACAGAAGATCTCCTGGTGAATTTTGGAAACGGCCAGTCCGTCACAGCCTGGTGAAGGTGCGGTGGTTTTTTGGGGAAGCGGCTCCAAGTCTTTATTTGACAATTGGGCTGAAAAGCAGGTGGGCAAACTGTGACTCCAGCAGGGACAGTAGTGATGCTCTGCACTGGAACAGTGACTTACTGTAAGAGGTACATAAAATTAAAGGAATAAAATTCTGAAGCCAGTTTCCACTAAAATGAATAACTAACCCTCTCAAACACTATTTCAATTCACCAGAAATTAATGCGCTGACAAAGCAGCAGATGAAGTTTTGGGTTGTGTTTTCCAGTAAGTCAGGAAAAAAACAAAAGACTATCATGACCTCTCAAAGGCTCCAAAGCCCATGAATCCTTCTCTTTGTCTCTCTCTGCCTTAAGCAGTTCTGACGTTTCCCTACTGCACAGGGTAGCATCTGATGGCCAGTCTCATGCCACCTCCATCTGATGGCCCTTCTAGCAAAGCAAACAAAGAACTTGGGATTTCTGAGGAACTTAATTAGAAGCCCAGCCTTCATCTCTGAAAGAAGCAACTGGAGCCCATACCCATGTCTCTGACCATTTAAGAAGCACTTCTGAACCAAACAGCAGCAGGAGGGGTAAAGCTGTGTGCCCCGAGCACACAGATGCTGCCCTCTGCACACATGCAGGGTGGGCAGGGGAAAGGTTTTTGGAAGTGCAGCTGATCAGTTTTCACCTGATCCCTTCAGCTGCATTCAGAAGCAGCTGGAAAACGTCTTACAAAGTGTTGGCTGTTCCTGGCATCCATGGGAAGGCCAGAGTTGGACTCTTGCTTCACAAGTTGGACAGCCCTAAATGTCCTTCCAAGTAAAACCCTCCAATGTTTTTGCAGGTGATGAGAGAAGATGTTCAGCAGAAAGTTTTTCGTGGCAACATGTCATCTCCTAATGTTCACTGAGTATCTCTAATTTTGCATGATAATCCAGAATCCAGCATGATTCTTCCTCTGACACAGAGAGCCCAGGGAAGAAACACAGAAAAAAATTCAACAGTAACAACAACAAGGCAAACCAGAGATGTTCCTGAGCAAAAAGAAACATGTAATCACCCAAATCCAAGACACTTCCCAGCAAAACCAACAGCAAGGCTATAAATCTTAAACCTGAGCCAGGCTGTCAAGCCCTCGCTCTGTGATCGCATCCAACCACGGGGAATTATCCCATTCCCGTCGCAAAGAGCCCTTTGGGAGCATCCTCAGACTGGGTCCCTTTGGGCTACACCAGCTTGCCGAGCAGCAAACCCGAGCAAGGCTCTCACTGACCTCAGCTAACCCTCCCAGCAGCATCGCAGCCAAAACCAGCAGCTGGAATGAGCCAAAAACATGACTTCACAAGATCATTTGAAAACATTTACTGAAACAAAATGCAGCAAGCCATGACAAGAAACTAAAAGCTGGAGATTAGTCCACGGAGGGCCCGTGAAGTTACAAGGAAAAAATGCAGACAGAGCAGTGCCAACCATTAGGAAAAATCTGCGTCAGCCTTGGGACCTCAGCCTGCAAGCGGGTGATGGAGAGCAGGGGACCTGTGCTGGCCCTCCCCTTCACCCACTACATGGCTTGGACCATGCTGGGAAGGCTTCCAGGTCTCCCAGTCTTCTGGGCAAGGCTGTACTGCACTTCTCCAGTGCTGCTCACATGCAGCTTTGCAACTTCTGTCTCAAGAGGCTGAGCTTGCAAATCAGTCTAAGGGCCTGGAAGTCAGTGAAGGGATGTTTGCTCAAAACAGAAGTTTCCAAGCATTAATTTCCTTGAATTTACACATTCTCTTTCTCAATACTGTAATCCCTGATAGGTTTTTACTCATGTATGTGCTATTTGCATCAGCATAATTAATTTAATGAGTAATATCACAGTGACTTGATTACATGAAATTGTGTCACATTCTAGGAAAACACTAACAAGCCCAGATCCCTTCACAGAAGTAATGCGCTTCAGGAAGGGGAATCATAGAATCATAGAATCATCTAGGTTGGAAAAGACCTTTAAGATCATCAAGTCCAACCATTACGCTAACCCTGCCATCCCACCACTAAACCATGTCCCTAAGCACCTCATCTGCCCGGCTTTTAAATCCCTCCAGGGATGGGGACTCGACCACTTCCCTGGGAGCCCATTCCAATGCTTGACAACCCTTTTGGTGAAGCAATTTTTCCTGACGTCTAACCTAGATACAACTTTTGGCTCAGCCATTCCATTCACATCAACAGCCATCTGAGCAAGGAAGAAATCAGGACAAGAAGTCCCATCGGGACTCCATTGCCCTGGGCAGGGTGGTCGTAAGAGAAAGCCCATGTCCCTGAGCAGTTCATCGTTCAAATGCAAGTGCA
The DNA here is from genome assembly GCF_000687185.1 of Egretta garzetta. Classification (NCBI taxonomy): domain Eukaryota; kingdom Metazoa; phylum Chordata; class Aves; order Pelecaniformes; family Ardeidae; genus Egretta; species Egretta garzetta. The sequence continues at coordinate 831,673 of NW_009259590.1, forward strand.
TGGCAGAGATGGAGGCTCTCCCCCTCTTGCAGGCAGGGAAGAGAGGCCCAGAGAACTTAATCACTCTTTTGCCCAGGTGCTCAAGGGCAGCCCATCACGAATATGATGGCAGACCCTCAGTCCCACGTCCTCTCCATCACAGCTTCCACATGCCTCAACACGCCCCTGATCGGGACTGTGCCAATGCAATAGACAACCCCAACCCCTTCTGTTAAAGGAAAGAAAGATTTCCCTGTTCATGATATTCACATTTCCTGCCTGTTGATGTTTCTTCCATGTTGCTACCAAAGTGAAAAGCAGCAGCAGCATGGGGAGATTAATGCCCCACAGTCTCCCCGCTAGTAATGTGGGAGAGCGGGGAGATCAGGAGATACCCAACACGCTTGTCTTCATTAAGATTCATGAGCTAAACTAACAGGGCAGAAATTAACTCGAAAGGAAATAAGATTTCTCAAAGATCTATTTGATCTCAGACAAAAGGGAATCGTTATATAAATAGAGCAATTACTCTAATTAAGGCTTCCCTCCATGAATCTCTCCAATGAATGCTGCAGTTGCCGAAAACAGTTTGGCCGCCTATTATGTAAGGCAAACAAACCCACAGTCTGGGGTTTCATTAGCCTTCATCCACCCCTAAACAAAGGAGAAGAACGATGGCTCTATGGCTCCGTCTGTTGATGTCTGTATTATTTTTAATGATTGGAAGCCAGAAGGCATTAGCATAGCAGAGAGACTTTTTTTTTTTTCCCTGCTTACTTTTTTTTTTTTTTTTAATAAAACGCTGTTCTTTTGAGCCAGTCTTTTGCTCTCTTGGGCAGGGCTCCCATCACAGTCCTGCTGGGGCGATGCCCGCAAGCATACCTCGTTTCCCCACACAAGAGCAATCGAGGGCTCAGACACACAAGTGGCTTACAGGGGGGAGGGAGTCAGCACACCCTGATTTCCCTCAGTGGTGTCAGACGAAGCTCCACAGCCTTGGGAGCAGGGTGGTTGGAGAGCTCTCCCATGGAAGTCCTCGTACTTAGGGCAGCTCAGCTGGTGCCCAGTAACTTAAACTGCAGCAATTCGGCTGTGGGCGTGAGCCAGGCACTTGGGAGCCCGAGTCCCACTGACCTTCAGTGAGGATTGTGCTGCTGAGAATAGGACTTGGAGTCATTGCGGCTCTCTTGAGAGCTACCTCTGTTTTACACTGTGGGTTTGCTTTGATTGCAGCCATTAGAGACCACGTGGCGTTTCGGCTTCCTACCCTACACACAGCAGGATCGATTGCTAAAAGCCCTGATGCGTACCAGTGCAATTCACCGTGGTGCTGAGCTACAGAAATTCATCATGGTGCTGAGCATGGGTCCTGGCTACAGAAAACTGTGAGCAGGTGAATCCTTCAGTGCAGAGAAGGTCCAGCAGTGCCAGTGCTCAGAAGTACAAGACTGCCCTGAAAGCATTTTAAGGAAGCAGGGGGAGGGAGAGAGAGATATCTCAGTTATCTCCTTTTTGAGATAAAAAAAGGAATGGGAAGGGAGGTGAAAACCAGTCTTCAGCCCTGCTCCTAAAAGCCAGAAGACTGTAACACTAAGCATGACAGCAGTCACATGTTTAACGCGACAGCCGCAGGCAAGAACGACAAAATGTCAGTGCAGTGGAATTAAGCAGATAAATTTGATCTCACTTTCCCCTAGTACAGAAATGGTTGCTCAATGCTGCCCAGTCAAAGCTCAAGGGAACAAGAAGGATTAACTCCATTGCAAACAGTGCCGAGCAAGAGAGACTACCAAAATAAACCAAGGTAGACAGAGCAACTCACATGTGGAATAGACACATCTGGCTCCACATCTCCTGGTGGTGTAAACCAATGTAACTTCCCTGATTATCACCAGGAAAGAATTTGGCCCAAAATATGGGAATTAATGTTGTCTGAATAGCTACAAACTTCCTTCTGTGCTGAAATGTACCTGTTTCCCTGCCTCTCCCCACTCACCAACAAATAACTCATCGACACTACCACAGACTGAAAAGGCCACAAGTACCAAAAGCATATTGGCCCCTGATGATAGCTAGTGATTTTCAACCTTTCTGCCTTTGG
>NW_009259590.1:833916-838128 GCF_000687185.1 Egretta garzetta
TGTAATAAATAATAATAAACAGAAATTAACTTTAGTCATTAGATATAGGGAATATTTAACATAGGTTTAGGTCAAGATGTCACTCTAGAAATCTGTGTTTTCAGAACTGATGAGCCAACCCCAGTTCCCACGTGGGTCACCAGCTGCACAGGCTGCTCGGACAGTATCAAACTCCAGCTGCTGTTTTTAAATTACCTCAGTTGGACTATAGGTACAACATGGGGATACACAGGTCAATTACTAAATCAATACATCAATCAGAGAAACACAAACATGGAGGGAGAATGAGCATCGCACTTATTAACAGGCCGGGGGCATGATCCCACTCTCGTTTTAAGCAATGGTAAAGTCTCCCTAGGGTTGCATGGGAAAACAATTAATCCTTTTCTGATAGTCTTGTCAAGAGGAACTGGGAATCTATTACACAACCCTGGGTGGCCTATTTACATAGGGTCAAGTACAAAGGGGACTAAAATGCCCCAGACAAACCTGTAAAGGCCAATTAAGAAAAAAGAAAAAAAAAAATCACAGGAAAATACTTCAAAGGAGCTTTTTTGTGGTCTTGGTTATATTTCGTTTCTTTTAATTTTAAAGTTCCTGAAAAGACACAGCAGGTCAGAAAGTTCAAAGCTGGAAGGACAAGTAAGACCTACAGCCCTGAATAGCTCAGACAGTCGGAGATTTGTTACCCCTATAGCGGTGCTGAGACCTCCCAGTTAGACGGACTGGCCCCCTCCACTGGGGGCTGCACAGCAAGAGCTGGTCCCATCGTCCAGCGAACATTCCCATCTCCAGGTTGGGCCCAGGTGCTCAAGGGAATCCTTGGACCTTCCCCCAAGACTGAATTTTAATGGACTTCACCAAAATGCCTTTGAGGGTCTATAATAGCATGGTTTAGCTCTGGGAGAGCTGAAAAGGGAGCCCAGGCCGCCAGACTTGGGCTCGGCCATGGGAATCGCTTCTTCCCGAGCGCCTAGGAGCAAGCAGAAAAAGAAGAGGGGGAAGACAAAGTCAGCACAATGGATGCTCCTTCACTTTTTTCCCCATCCCTGGCAGGGGAGAGGAGGATGAGTCACACCTGACATTACAACAGGCAGGGTTAGGAGCTTTTGTTCTGAGGCAAATCTGAGCCTGCACGCCACAAACTTAAACAAGAAGCTAATTTCAGCCTATTGGAAAGGGAAAGGTAAAAGACCTAATGACTACTTTAAGATTATTTTGGCCTTGGCAAGCTATATAGAGACAGCTTTAGTTTTCTTTCACAGTGAATTATTCAGAAGCATGGGACTATTACTGTGGGGAAGAGGAGCGCATCAGAAAGAGGTGCGATCGATCGACAGAAGAGATTAAAATCCCTGGGGAAAGCTGTTTGCTGTTTGAGAATTAGGAGGCGAAGAGTAAGAGAGAGCATGTTACAGAGATGGGTATGCACGCTTGGGCAAATGAGGTGAGGTGGCAATCTGTGGTGGAGCACAGCCCGGTCCCTTCACCACAGTGGGTGTTTATGGCAAAAATGGTCGAGACGAGAAATCATTTAAAACTGCAGAACTCCTTCCCAGTTGGGAAACGACAGGCTCCGGAGTCCTGCTTCTGCCACGGAGGCTCTGGAGCCAACGAGGAAACGCAAGATGAAAGCATTTCTATAACACAAAATAAAGAAAAAAAAAAACGTTTACAGGGATCCAGCATAGAGTTTCATAGAGAGATTCAAATATTGGCCTGACTCTGACAGCCAAAGCTTAATCAAACTGTGCAAGAGGATTTATGGAGCCTGCCAACTCTGAAGAGATGCCAAGGAGAATAATTTATTGGCATATTTGAAGGCATTTTTAATATCTGCCTTTGTTAGCAGGCTCCTCAGCTCTGAGGATAAAGCAATGAACTCATCTAGTTCCCTCTTTGATTTCAGTGGGTCCACCATTGTGTTGTTCCTTTTCCCTTTAATCTTTGTCTAAAAAATACGCACGGCATCTGGTTCATTTAGAAACAAGTTCATTCTGGCTGTTCCAGCAGGGCACATGAAACAGATTATCTGCCTTTTTCCGTCTGTTGGAAAGAAAGAACCTGGCCCGGACCTGTAGGATGCAAGTGCAAAGGAGAGACATATGCCTTGTGCAGCGTGACATAAAGGAAATGTAGGCAACCTTGCACCATCAGCATCTGGCTGCCTCGTTTCACACCTTGCAAGTGTTCAGGAGAGGCCTGGGGAGCACAAACAGGGGGGGTTGGTCTAGCTCACACCGTGGCCAAACTGACCGCCCAGGACTTAGGGAAAAGGCGAGGCACAAAGGCAGCAGGAAGCACACACGCATTGCGCCTGGATGTGCCAAGCAAAGCACAGCCCAGGTATTCTGAGTCGTGTGTTGCTTGCTGGAACGTGCAGGGAGGATGCAGACACCCACCGTGGTATCTGAGCTGATGACAGCTAGTTCTGACCTCCCACTATCCAGAGGTGTTGGAACCCCAGCAAGTGCAGTGTATGAAAAAGAAAAAAAACTTATCCAAAGAACTGTTCAGAAGATCTCGCCCTCCATGCTGACGTTCAGGGTGAGCAGCTGCAGTGAGTAGGCAGCTTGGACCATCCACATCTCTCCTGAACTAAGATGTCCTTGCCAGCAGTCCAAAAACAGCCCTTTCCCCTCCACTCCTCTGTCACAGCAGAGTGTTCACTTCAATTATGTTAAAAAGTCTGCCTCTCAGCCTTTCTGCTGTAAAAACCCTGGCCCTCTGCCTCCGCTCCTCATTAATGGCATTTTCAAGTTGCTTACAGCAGTGAGGCCAAGCCTAGTTCAGCACGGAGCACCCACCGTCCAGAAAGCCTTTCTGAAAACAAGCCACAGCACGTGTAGAAGGGGTCCTCACCAAGGGTTTGGCCGACCCTACCCATTAGGATGGGTAGGTAATTCCTCCTGCAGCACAGCTCAGTGTCCCCTTTGCTTTCTTTCCTTCAGCAGGGCCTGGCTGGAGCGCCCATGGGAAATGTCTTTTCTGTATCGCTCCAATCTTGTTTCTTCTCAGCCAGCTACAGTAAATATATGTGGCACAGCCCGAGTCTCCAAGGGCTCTGCTGGAGCCGTTATCCTGCATCCAGCCAGACCGGACTGCCCTGCGCTTTAATGAGGACATTAACAGTTCCTCAGAATTCCTTTGGAATGGCAAGAAATAACCACCTGAACCCTGTCCTCCCCAGGGAGGCCTGGATTACATGCACTCACAAACATCAAAATCAAATTTCTCTCTCATTAGGAGCCATCACTCAGAGTTCCTGAGAAATGATGGGCTCATTTTCACCAGAACAAGCAGATGAAGCTACCCTTCAGATTTAGTTTTTCCTCATCTAGTATCACCTGCAAATTTAGGGAAGAAAAAAAACTTAACATACACACCCCCTCACTTTCCCAGCTGCTACATAATTTATTTCTACGTACACATATGGATTCACAAAGCATTTCTACAATTCACTATCAGCACCCTCTAACTTAACCTCTTGTTTTAAGGTGGAATTGGGCCACATTTTTGAATAATATTCACAGGCTTCCCCCATCAACTCAAGAAACTGCTGGTGGAGCAATATGCTACTCATTATAGTACCTTGTAGGGAAGTCTCTTGTGCCTGACGGTTACCCGAGTGACTGAAGGACCTCGGGCGGCCTCATATTCACTCTTCTGGGCAGCAAAGGAATGACAAAACTTCTGTAGAAAGTTTTGAGTGGCTTTTTTAATTAACAAGATGAAAATTGGCCACACTGTTGTGGAAGGGCCCCCATACCTCTCTCCCGCTGAAGATGAAGTGGCTGGTTGCCGTCTGCATGGCAACATTCCTGAGCCCTTTTCTTGCTCTCCAGAGAACCCTGTGTGTGCTGCCTCCAAGCAAAAGGGGATAAGTTACACTGCCAGCGAGCCCTCAGTATTGAACACTGCTGGGTGTGCTAGCTGTACAAATAAGCCAAAGAACCTAGGGAACTAACCGAAAAGCCCTAGTTTCTGGGTTTCAGTCTGTGGCATGGGCTCACAGGAATGGAGAAGAGGCTTTTCCTTTCTAGATCAGGGCTTCTTTGACTTCTTGATCAGGCTTCAAGGCTCTCTGAAGGCTGTGTTGGTTTTGGCTGGGGTAGAGTTAATTTTCTTCCTAGTAGCTACCATGGGGCTGTGTTTTGGATCTGTGCTGGAAACAGCGCTGATAGCACAGGGAGGGGTTTGTTGCTGTTGTGC
>NW_009259590.1:838168-840702 GCF_000687185.1 Egretta garzetta
CCCCCCCCGCGAGAGGGGGGTGGGGGAGGACAAGGAGCTGGGAGCGGGTATGGCTGGGACCGGTGACCCCAACTAACCCCAGGGATATCCCACACCGTATGGCATCATGCTCAGCACATAAAGCCAGGGGAAGAAAAAGGAAGGGGGGGATGTTGGGAGAGATGACATTTGTCTTCCCAAGTCACCATGGGATGCCCTGCTGCCCTGGGGATGGCTGAGCCCCTGCATGGGAAGCAGTGAATGAATTCCTTGCTTTGCTTCGCTTGCATGCACAGCTTTTGCTTTACCCATTAAACTGTCTCTGTCTCCGCCCAGGAGTTTTCTCACTTTTCCCCTTCTGATTCTTTCCCCCTACCCCACCAGGGAAAAGTGAGCGAGTGGCTGGGGGGGCTGAGTTGCCAGCTGGGGTTAAACCACAACAAAGCAAAGGGGCTGGATTTAAACTGTGGCACTATTTACCCGTTCCCCTTCCCACTGCTTCCATGATCCATGCGAGCTCCCTCCTGGCTGCTGGCAGAAGCTGGGAAGGAAATCCCAACTCCCTCACCTTGTGCTCCGACAGCCAAAAATGAGTCGTAAAGCACAGGCTGTCAGAGCAGGACCTGGCTCCTGCTGACCTACAGAGCATCATCATTGCCGTGGCTGAGTTTGAAGCCCTAATTCCCAAACACAACAACCCCTTGATGTTATCGTGGCAGAGCAAAGCAGATTTTAAGCAAGACTGTAAGAGCAAAGTCTAAAGGAGGATGAGGAAGTGGTGGGGGTGTGTGGCGGTGTGGACTTCAGCGGTGGTGTTGGGGTGCAGAGAGCGCCTGGGTATTCGGAGGGGTGAAATGAACTCAGTGACACGAAGCAGCAGAGCGTGCACGAAACCAGAGTATTCGCCTTCTGAGTCAGCGTCACTTCAGGCTATTATTCTCTAGAAAAGCAGATCAACTTCTTTTGCATCCTTGGCACTGTATTGCTGACATCATTTTTCTCCGAGATATGGGTCATGCTTGCTCTCGGCTGAGCTCCCTCACCTTTCAATCCCCCTCACTCTTCGCGCTAATCCACCAGCATTCGGATTCCCCCATCCTGTTCCACCTGTGCTGGGCGGGAGCGCAGGCTGCTAAAACCACAGCCAGTTTCCTCTGCACCTTCCCCTTTTCTTGCCTGGTGTTTATTTTTCACACAAAAACCACTTGGAGGCAGACATAACCATTTTTGCCCAGTCTCTTAACTCCAGTAGCATTTCCTTCAAAATGTGTGTTTTTAACCAGCTGGAGGGAGAACAGGGTTTGGTGTCATTTGTGTCCCCAAAATACAGAGCTACAGGCAAGGCTGCCCAAGCCTTGCTGTTGGAAGGAGCATTTCAGCCAGGCCAGAAGCGTTTCAGAGCTCACATTAAGACCGGAGGTTGGCACACAAAGGCCAAGAACCACCCTCAGCTTAGCAGGCTCAGCTATGAGACGAGTTCAGAAACCCGGGGTGCAGGTGGCAGAGCAATGCTAGCGCTTCCCTGGGGAGATGCTGCTTCCTAGCCCCTGCTGTTACGTGGCTCAGAGTGAAAACATCTAAGCTCCAATTGCTCATCCAAGTTTCCAAGCCTTTGGGCCAGCCATTGCTACTTCAGATCATCAGTCGATGGAGAGACTCAATAGGCTTAGCCCTTCTCTCCTCATCTGAACCAGACTTGGAAAGGAAAATCCCTGCAGCTTCCCCTGTGAATTTGCTTCCCATTACGCCATCGGCTTTTGAGACCTGATACTCACTGTGTCCCTTCATTCTCCCTTCCAACGAAGTCTGACTGTTAGCAAGACAGCGTGATTGAATTGCATTTGAGAAAGTCATATGTGAAGTGAGTGAAACACGCTGCCAAAATACTGCCCCGCTTACGGGAAACGAGAGGATTGCATTTCATTTTGCAGTTCGCTCAGCTGAATCCCAAAGCCTCTGGCTGCCTGAAAAGCCACCCTCTTTGCTCAAGCACTTTTTGCTAGAGACAATTTACAAATTCAGAATATCTACATGCTGTAACAAAGCAAACTCCAGCTGCACTCTCGCCGTAAAAGATACGGCGCGGCAGTCTCTGCTCTCTGCGTGCTCACAAAGCTTCTCTTTCATAGTCTCTTCATCGTCAGACACTGGTGACTCCTCCATCAGCTGACGGCAGAGTGTTTGAATGAATTTCTTTTACAGACACAAACCCAATAGTTCCTCTGCCATGAACTCCTTGTGACTGCATTCAGGTAGGGCTACGGAGAAACCTTTTCTCAGGGGAATCAAAATCAAAGCAAAAACTTATGTTTAGAATGAGCTGATGTGGTCTGAATCCATTCAGCAGCAATTCTCCTTTTTGGAACTTTTTTTACTGCCACAAACAAATCCACGCCCAGTTCGCCTTGCTCACACAAGCAGGGGAGACCTCAGTTTGAGTCCTCTCCACCTGACTTGAACCATCAACACCCTAAATTCCCCAGGGTCACCCTCAGACAGGGCAGGGTGCACAAGTCAGATTTTTTGCTTTCCTCTTCTGGGAGTATTGACTCCAG
>NW_009259590.1:840815-872385 GCF_000687185.1 Egretta garzetta
CTTTTGAGGGAAAATATCAGGGACAAAAAAAACATTAAAAAGGGAAGTAGATAAAACTTCTTTTTCTGGAGCACAAATACTTCTGCTTTCAATTCTAAACAAGGTCCCAGGGCACTGAGGGTGGTTTTGTTTTCCTTGGTACCAGTGCTCAAAAACACACCAGGAACACCCACTGACCTAGCCAAAGTCCTAAGGACATATTTTAGTTATTATCAGGAAACTGAAAAGATGAACAGGATACATCCTTCAGAAATCCGGTGGTTTCTGATGGGGGGAAATTGGAGAAGTACAATTATTGTAAATGAAAGCAAAACAAAGTAACAGCATCCATGAAATGGGTCCTAAAACCTATTATCCTTGTTTACAGTGAAGCTCCTCATGAAGGCAAACGGATCAAGTGCTTTCTAAACCCAGATATATCCATTTGTAGAGCACCTCTAAGCACCTACACCTAATTGCATCTTCCTGGCAGAAGAATTTGATTTTCATTTCAGAGCTTTGTAGCACTCAGGACTAAGTGAATTCTCAGTAGTCCTGTTCAAGGTTAGAGGCCAGAACTTTTAGTGAGGGGGTAATCCAGAAATTAAGGCTATTAAGGCCTTAGCCTGCAATACAAGAGAGCCCAGGTTTAATTCCCTGGTCTTCCATAGCCATGCCATGTAATTACTTATAATCATTTATGTCACTGCAGTAGTTGAGCGCTCTGATTTTCCAGAGCTCTTAATAGAATGGGTTAGAAAGCAGTGTCGCAGCTGTAAATCAGGGAGCTTGAGTTCACTTTTTGTTGGAGGTGAACATAGTAGGGATTAGAAGATGCTCACATAGTAATAATGCTTTATCTAAGAGAAATAATATTAGCATCAGAAGTCCATGAGAAAAAAAAAATCTACACATTTAGCAGCTAGAAAAACTACTGACTGCCTTCATAAAACAGCCACAAGTGAACGAAAAAGCCAGGTTCACCACTCTGTGTTACACTGACACCTAAAAACACTGACCAAACATTATCAGTATGCTGCAAATATAATACGTCAGCAGTGATCACTTTTGTTACCATCCAAAAGAAATCAAAGTGTGTGGGTTTTATCCATCTCAGCCTAGAGCCCCAGACGATCCCCACACAGGATGTTTCCTTCCCGTTAAAGCCAACATGCTCTGATGCCTCTAAAACCTCAGCATAAGAAAGGGAGGAGGAAATGAGGAGCTCTTCTAGTGAACAGCTCCTGATCCCAAAAGCAGCTACTGTGAAGATGCAGAAATTCAGGCTGTAACCAACTATCATCACTGCCTAAAAATAAGATGCAAAAGTCACCTCTAGGTAGCAGCCACCCAGGGAACACAAACACTGAAGAACTGATGGTCCAGTAAAGACTTCAGCTCCTGGTTAATGCCCTAAATTTCAGCCTTCTTCCCAAGGCAGACATAGCGTAGTGCTTCTCTCGAGCAATGCACGTGCATTTCAGAGAGGCAGTTTTGCTTTCCTTTGGGTTTCACCAGCAACACGTGACACAGCAGACAAGCAGAGGAGACCTTTTGCAGGCAAGTAACCAGCAATTGCCAAGATAACTGTGCAGTTTTGGAGACGCTTGGTCGATCTCTATTTAAATTCTTAGCTCCCTCCTCAATTCTGGCCCTCTTTCCCCAATGACCCTCATCACGCCACTTGCCTGTTAATGACAGAAGGGACCTGCTGTTACAAAGCTGGGCTCTGACCATGGGCTAGAGCAGCCTGGGGTGACTGCAGCTTGCACTGGCTGTTTCTATGAGGTTCCTATCAGAATTGGGAAAATAAGCATTTCATCAAGAGGCTAAAACACAAATCATATTTTCATCTACCCTGAAATTCCTGTTATGATGAGCACCTACCTGACCACATTTTACCTCCATCTCATGCAAGATACCTACAACAAATCCACTCCGCTATTACTTGTCACTGCAGAAGAGGAATTGGCTAAGGCATTTAAGAGTCCCAGTCCAACAACATGAACACTGCACCAGAAGCTGCAATGAGTCTGAACTCCACTTTTTTTTTTTTTTTTTTATTTTAAATACGTTCCAGGTTATTTCCAAAACCCAAGAGGGCCTTCGGCATGACAAACGTTCACTCCTGAGCACAACCTGTGAGTTCAAAGCACAAGCCTTTGCCTCCTCAAGAAGAGGATTTTATTCTCGGTTGATTTCTGTGGAATTTATCAGATACATTTTCAGCTACAGAAAGTAGTTGCTCAGTTCATAAACAACACAAACCTTTCAGCAGAAAAATTCTAGATTCTCGCTAAAGATCTGATGAAAACACACTCCTCTCTTTCCTTTAAATGTTCTCATCATTCATTGCCCCATTTCTTTGAGTCAGTGCTTCACAATTTCTACGAATTACTACTATCTTATCCAACTATTTCTTAGGTCCTCTGTTACCACAATATTTAGTAGTATCCAATCTTAAATGCATCTTTGTTCACAGTGCTTTTGAAAGGAAAGGGAATGCTCTGATCCTTCTCTCTCCAAAGGGTGCTTAGGGATATTAAGTGATTTGATCAGAGGCAGGAAGAAGTCAGTAGCAGAACAGCCAAGCTAGGACCCCTGATTCCTAGGATAACACCCTCGTCATTTAATCACCTTTTGATTCATTAGAGCACAGCCAGGCAGTTCCAGTGCGCTAGGCTCTGTTTGTACACACAGAGCCTGAAATCTTAAAAAGCTTCATTCCCATGTCACATGCAAAGATGTGATGCATGTGGATAAGGGAGCTCCTGGGAAAATTCAGAAATACACGGTCGAACAAGGACTAAGTGTAGCCAGCAACACCTCTCCTCAAACTGTTTGCTGTACAGCCCCAGGTTTTTTTCTCCCAAACACATAAAAATCAAAAGCCTGTCTTTGTATGCAGATAGGCAGAAATCCCCGGGGGATGGCTGGTATTACCAACAGTCAGAACGAAGGATTATCATGAAGACTTCACTTCTTCACCACTCCAGTCGCATGGAAATCATATGATCACTACTGATTAAATATTGTGTATACCTGCTGCTTCTGTTCTGGAAGATGACCGTATGTTGCAAGTCATTAAGTCAGCAGGGGAATGCCCAGACACACAGACATGCACACACTTGGCTTGCCAAGTTGGCTGCTGAACTGTATAAAGGACAGAACTATGCAAACACACCTAAGTGTGGCAGGATTTTTTTTTTTTTTTTGTTTACCCTTCAATCCAAGATAAGGAAAGGGTCAGGGTCAGGGTAACTGCAATTTCTGAGTGCCCATGCTCCAGCCCTGTTTTCTTTTGCTAGATTTAGGCTGAAGAAATGGCCAAAGGAACTCACGGCTTTGAGGATTGCCACTGCGTCCTGCTGGAGCCATGTTGGGTAGACAACTTCATCGTTCAGAATGGCCTCGAAGAGGTCGTCCTCGTTCTCTGCCTCAAAGGGCGCGTGGCCGCACAGCATCTCATACAGCAGCACGCCCATCGCCCACCAGTCTACGTCGGGGCCATACAGCATCTCCTGCAGGATCTGGAGAAGGGATGGGAAAGAAATATCAACGCTGAAGTTTCTTAAACTGAACAGGGGAGGAAAAAGGATTTGGAAACACTAACGCAGATGTTCTCACTACATCCTAACAGCACTCTCTGGTAGGCTGGCTATATTTTCAGGAACATATAGGTGATCTCAAGCTGGGAACCCCCAGATCAGCACAAAGGGACATCAGATGCATTAAAAAAGGGCTGAACTAGCTTGGCTGCTCAGAGGGTCACCTGGGAACCAAGCCCTTAGAAATGATGCTAGGGCTTAGCAGGAGGAGAAGGGGCATTTCAGCAAAATTGGCAGAGCAGCCACATGTGTGGGTTGACATCACCTTTTTCTTGCCCCTGGGAAGGAAATGCTTACCCGTCTCTAACAGCAAGGCTTTCCACCAGAGAGGGGAAGGAGCACGAGCGTGTGAGAAAGGCACAAACGCCAACCACAGACAAAAATTCAATTGTGTTGAAGAAGGATCTGAAACCCTGTCAGAACATCTGGCAGCATCTGGAGGGCAGCTGTTCCTTAAAGAGGTGTTTATTAATTTTGTAGTGAGATTGGGGAATGACAGGGAATGGGAGGAGGTAGAAAAAGGAACTGAGAATCGAGGGAGAATTCAATCTCCTTTCAAATCAAACCGGGACAGTATCTGTATGTGCCTCTCAAGCTCTTTGCAGCTGTGCCTCCATTTCTCACCTCATGCTTCCTAAAGAAAAATATAGGCTCCTCTTGGTGCCTACAGCAGCTTGAAGGGTTACTCATGCTCTGCTTGCACAAGGGAGCGATAAAACAAGTGCGCATCTAGGAGGAAACCTTGCACCCAGCAGTCAAATAAGGTGTAGCTAAAGACACCAGAAGAGTATACTTGCTGTTCCAAAGCTAACCTGTGCTTTTTGTATTGTAACCAAGTTTTCCTGGCCAAAGAAAGGTTTCCTATACCTCTGGAGCGATGTAGTCTGGTGTACCACAGAAGGTGGCTGTGGTAATGCCATCGTGAATGCCCTCTTTGCACATTCCAAAGTCTGCCAGCTTGCAGTGACCCTCATAGTCCAGCAGCACGTTGTCCAGCTTCAAGTCCCTGTAACGAGAATCATTCACTGAGTCGCTACATGCTTGGAGCAGCCCCAGCACCAACGGAGGCAGCGTCCCAGGCCTCAGAAGCTTAACCTGTAAACTGGACAAGCCTCATCATCATAAAAAAATAAACAGAAGTCATGCAGGAGGGGTTTTCTTTTGCTTCATCGCTTACAAAAAGGAGGGAGGAACAAGCACCATTCTTCCAAACTGCATTTAATACGGGCAGGTGCTATACGAGTTCGCCCACATGGCTTTCCAAGCAGCCCGCAAGCCTGGCTGGCAGAGCTCCTGCTCATTTAGCTCTGGGAGTCACTGGAGCAGAGGCTGCCAGAGCTGTCAAATTGCGTAACGATGTTATGATGCAGCAAAACGCACCGCACGGGATGCGCTCTGATTCAGCAAAGCACCGCGCTGCGGGCATACAGCTGAAGCCGGGGAGGCATACAAGGCTTCTTCAGAGGGACAGCAGATCCCCTCTTCTCCTGAGGTGTGGGGGGTTAAAGGCCCAGACTTCCCTGTATCAGGGCAAGCCTGACTGATAAACCCCACCTGGAGCATTATCCAAGCTGAGAAGAAAAGGAATGCCCTGCTGGCACCACGCCCCATGGGCTGGGGGAATCTTCGGCCAGCACGGGATGCCTCCATCATAAGGCAAAGTCTTAAAGTCCTCCCAGATGTGTTGATTCCAGCGGGACTGCACTAATGTAAGAAATTAATGTCCCCCATAGCACTCACTGGGGTGGGGACCTCCTTGTCACTGCCACAAGAGACCTGCAGCCAAAGGCACATTTTCCAATACGTCACCTCTAACAGCCCCGGAGCTCCTCATCCTCAGCTGCCAAAATGACAAAGACCTAACAAAGCTTATCAGCTTGCTTGACCTTGAGATTGCCTGAGGGAATAGCCCACAGTCAGAAGCGCCGTCAGGAACATGACCAGAAAGCACGGGGTCATCTGCAGACTTAGGCAATGCCTTCCTAAAAATACATACCAGCTCGTAGCACCTCTGCTTTTCAGCTGCCAGACGAGCTCTAGGCACAGCACAGATGGAGGAAAGAGCCGTGATGGGAGCTCTGTGCAGTACAAACAGGCCACAGTTCATTTTTTGAACTGCCTCAGATACTGGCCCAAAAGCTGCGCAGAGCCCTCATAGCAGCTCCGAGGCAGGGAAGTGTTCTCATCGCCATTTTACTGAGATGGAGGACACCTTATAGGCCTAGACAAAGCCACTTTCAAAGGCATTCAGATGCCCAGATAAGGATCAAATGAATAAATACATTTGAGGGTCTCAGGGCTCCTTCATGAAATCCATGCTGAAACTTGATCCATTTTGCCCTCTGGGTGGACATCTATTTCCCTGGAAAGGGGGAGCAATGGGGAGGGTGGTAACACAGGCGATGGCATCTCTGTATCAATATGAAAACCTATGGGTGAGCAGAAATCTGAACCCAGCATGTTCCTGTTCGTCCTCCATCTATGATCTTAAAGTGAAAATCAGGTGGTCGATTGCTCTGTTGTGCACTGGCATTTCTACAGCCCACACCACCACCAGAAGCCCCCTCTGGACCTTGAGACAGCTCTCCCTCGACTTCACTGTTGCAGTGGAAAGACCAATGCCACATTGTGCTGGACAATCAGAGCCACAACCTGTCCTAAAGAGGTAAGAAAAAGTATTATCAGCTTCTTTTGAATGGATGGGAAAGCAAGGCAGTTAAGAAATTTGCCTGCATCCCCCAGAGCCAAGACCATAGAATCACAGAATCGTCTAGGTTGGAAAAGACCTTTAAGATCATCAAGTACAACCGCTAACCTAGCACTGCCATCCCACCACTAAGCCATGTCCCTAAGCACCTCATCTATCCTTCTTTTAAATACCTCCAGGGATGGGGACTCGACCACCTCCCTGGGCAGCCCATTCCAGAGCCTGAAACCAAACACCAGCTTCCTGAATTCCAGTTCTGGATCTTAATCGCAAGAACATACATCCTCTCTCTTCAACTTGAACACAGCATGGCAACACAAGCCAGCAAAAAGCCCTCTGCAGTGATGCTGCCCTTCCCAGCAGGCCCACCAGCTATCCCATGGCCAGAGAAATTTGGATGCCAAGGACAGTGCCGACGCCTGCCTTACGCTGCAGTGTTTGCTCTGGGTGGGATGCTCAGCAGAAGACACTTATTTTTTCCCTTCTGAGAATCAAAAATGGCTGCTAAGGCATGTGGGCAAAGGCTCGTCCTGGAAAGGCTTTAGGCGAGCACAGTGAGAGCTATTGTACGTGCTCGCCCATGACAGTACACCTTCAGCAGCAGTTTACAGCCACAGCTCCTGTTGCTCTTCCCTGTGGTTCCTGGCAGGGCAGGGAAGCCCTCCGAGCATGAAGGCAGGCCTTGTCTCCAGGAATCTGCGAGGATGCAGTTGAAACACGCAGTTTATTCTTGGCTCGGTTTTAAATGCAGCAAACACCTTTTCGGTCCTGGGCAGGCCTGACTGTTGCGGGGTGCCCCTAAAGGTGCGACTGGAAGGGGAGTTTTGGTGAACGTCCTTGGAGATCCCCACTCCAAACCTCCTCGCACTCCCCAAAACATCTGCCACGTCCCGGCATGCTCTGGGAATACCTCAAAATACACCTTCCTTATATCCGAGCCAGCAGAAATGGTCACATACATTGACTGAGCCGAGCAGGTTACAGCCCCTCACGGGGAGCCTGAGGAGCAGAGGCAAGAAGCAGGGTCAGCTCTGCAGCCCCGATCGCCAGCCACTCTGCCACTTCTCAGCCTCTGCCCCGCAGGACATGCTGCAGAAAAAAATCCCTACTAGCTGTACGATACATGATGCTCATCGTCAAGGGACTCTGCAGGTGCAAGAGCACTCTTTGCTTGCTGCATCCTCCCAGAGAGCCTCTTTCTATATAAT
The DNA here is from genome assembly GCF_000687185.1 of Egretta garzetta. Lineage (NCBI taxonomy): Eukaryota > Metazoa > Chordata > Aves > Pelecaniformes > Ardeidae > Egretta > Egretta garzetta. The sequence goes on from NW_009259590.1 coordinate 848,318, forward strand.
AACCATTACACTTAAACTGTCTGCCTCTCGCTGAGCAAGTATAGTTTTAACCACCCTAGGCAAACTTCCAGCCCTTTGGCTTCTCTACATTGCATGTTAAACCCATTAAGAGCGCCTGTTGTCTCCTCCTGCTTTTGGGATACCAGCTTCTCATTACTTCTTTCCAGCAACATGAAATCCAAAACTTGCATTTTCTATTTTTACGTAACCTGTAACGCGACATTAATCTGCTCTCTCTTGCTTGGACGCTCTGACTACATGCAGATCATTTTAGAAGAGGACCTCCTGTGACCAAGCAAGACTTCTCAATGCTCTTCACTTGGCAAGGCCCCAGAAGATGGCCCCACGCATTCCCCCTTGGAGCAGGTCGTCTCGTTGGCCAGCACAGTGGAAGGCTCAGCCACATGGCTCCTCTCCGGCAGCCCCATAGGATAACTCTCTGGGAAAGTCGCTGTTTGGTTTTGTGTTTGAGCATTTGTCTCAAGCAATCCCAGAAGCTGTAAGGTCTGTATTCGCTGCTGGACAATGGCAGGTCTCCCCACACATTGTACCCCATGAACCAGCACAGCCACATGAGAGGAAAAACACTGACAGGTTTCTGAGATTTACAAGGAGCTCTTCATTTTCACAGCAAGGATTCCGGGAAGCTGATGAAACTGGAAGTCATCCAGCTCAGAAAGCCCAAATCTACCTCATTTCCTTAATACTTGCATTTTCCATTCAATATTTTTAGCAGTTCAGTGAAGCAATAACGGCGGAGAGGTTTTCTGAGGGCTGCATTTCTAAGGTCCTGCTGAGGTTCTGCCTTTCACTGGCAAACCTCCACTAGAAAACAGGCTTCAGAAAGGCAGCCTTTGTCCTCGCCGGCAGCTACGGCACGGTGGCTTAACGGCCTCCGTTTAGTCTAGACCCAGAAGAAATGACAAAATGAGCTGCTTCAGCGTCACTCACTGGAAGAGGTGTTCTTTATATATCTGCCACTTGAGTTTAACATTTGTAAAAAAAAAAAAAAAAAACCAACACAAAAAAACCAAACCAAAATTACAATTGCAGATGATCCGGTCCTTTTCTGAAGCATCTGTCAAACATGGTTTCCCTGTACCAGGGAGTTTTGCCAGTGAATAGGTGTTATACTCGTACCTGCCACTCGGTCTGCTCAGATCATCTCACTCCTGATGTAGAAACTATATTTGAAAGGATAAGGTTTGGCATTTTTTTCCTCTCTTGGTCTCACCACCCTGTGTTGTAAGGGCTGTGCATGTAGTCAGGATCTTCTTTGCAGAAGTACTGGTGGCAGAAACTTGCTTCCAGTTTCAGTGCTTCAGTTCGAGGTTCTTCCAGGTTTGGTAACTCCAAAGGTCCACTTTAAAGCTCATAAAAGCCTGCTCTTCCAATCTCGATGAAATCATTTAGTCATGAAAGATGTGGGTACAGAGCAGTGGGAGCTAGCCACAAACATAGGCGTGACGAGTGTCATACTCCAGCCAAATTAAAAAATATATATATATATTTATATACAAAATTAAAACCAAAATCCCCAAACCTGGAATTAGCTAAATTAATAATTTTGACATTTCTGAAAGGGAATTCTTTGCTTTTTCAAGTCTTCAGCATGCAAGGCTGTTCAGACATTCTTCTGGAAACGCCTTTCGGGTGAGCAAATGTACATTCAAACCCTCTTTGCAGGCAGGGAGTAGATTTTGATTTTTCTCCACCTCTTCTGCTGAAGTAATTCTGCCTCATAGAAATACTGAAATCTCCATCATGATGGAGAAGAATGCGTTTCTATTGCCCACTCTGGTAGCCAAAGCAATACACATTTCCAACTCCTGCTCCAGTGAAACTGTAATTATTTTTTGCAAAACAAAGGGATTTCAACAGAGGAGAATGAAAGACATACAACCTGCAGAAGAGCACAGTTGGTAAGATACTTATTGAAGAGGTAGGATTTTTCAAGTTGGAGGCTTTGCTCCAAATACAGTGTACAACAGATTTAAACCAATTTTGTGATGAAATAAGGAGGAGAACAGATGGAGGTCTCAGTTTTACGTAAAGCCCTAAATACTCATGTGAAGCTAATATTGTTTCCCATTTTCCTTTGCATTCATTAATAAAACCCAAACCAAAATATTTTATTTTACTTGAAACCAACACTCTCTTGAGTTGCAAAAAAATACTGATGCTTTAAAAGAAGCCCTAACAATTATTTTGGGCCCACAAAATCTGAAACAATTTTCTATCTTCCTTTCCACACCAAATTTTGGAGACTCAGTTACCAAACTCAAAATAAATAAATATCTTTGCAATTCCATTACCACTGGCTTTGGACTAGGGACCTGCACATTTTATTCCCAAGGTTTCATACCACTTTGGGAATTAAGGCTATTTCCAATCCCATGTGCCTTGGGTTGTGGAGAACTCGCTTAAAAATTCCTTCACAGAAAATGATTCGCATCTCCCACATTTTTCTAATAACAACCAAACAGCACTTATTTTTATGGACAAGTAAGTTTTTATAACCAGAAACTCATATTCTTACAGCATCAATGAAGATTTAAGCAAATTTCCAAAGCCCAGGTAAGGCTGAGTTTCCGCAGGTAGCAGTAAATACAGGCTAAAGAAGGCACCTGCAGTATATTCTACCAGAGCTAAGAGATAAAAACCCAGGCTGAGCTGCTGATATTTGCTCAGTTGATACCACATCTTTAGGGTAGGGAGAAAAATTGAAATCACGAATGAAAAACCAGGTTGCTAGCCTTTGAAAAAGGGAGCCACAAAGCAGAGACCAGAAAAAGATCGAGCTGCACCAAGCTGGAGAAACACAGTTTGGAATCCTGAGTTTTGCTGCCAAATAAGAGGACAAGCTGTTGTTCCCTTCCAGCCTCAGTGATTTGAGTCCTGTCCTACTTTAAAGGGGAAAATCAGGATAGCTGGAGCTTACAGAGGGCCCGTCCTGAACACAGAACCAAGCGAAGAACCGGAGGTAAGGCTCAGCGCTGTCGCATGGCATGTAACCAGCGCGTAGGCACTTACCTTCACCGCCTCTCGGGGCTGACGTGCCGAGATGGAAAGCGTTGCTTCATGCACCCACAGCTTCACAATGCAATCCCTAAACCCTGCAGGATTTAGTCCATGCGCTCTGTTGCACTGCATGAAGCAACGTCAAAATACAGTGCAGGGACTGCAAAACGTAACTTCAGCTCCTTCTTTTCTTGAAAAAAACACTCTCTTGGGTAAAGAAAACCTTCCTTCTAGTTTCCAACCAACTTCTGAGGGGCAAACCTGTTCAGGCCATCAGCATGCGAGGTGGTCGAGGCCCCATCCCTGGAAACATTCAAGGCCAGGTTGGACAGGGCTCTGAGCAGCCTGATCAGGTTAAAGGTGTCCCTGCTCCCTGCAGGGGGGTTGGGCTGGGTGACCTCTAGGGGTCCCTTCCAACCCAAAGCATTCTATGATTCTATGCATGCAGATAGCACGACTGCAGCAGGCACACTGCAACTTGCAGTGCAACGTAACGGAACAGAAATGAAGGGAAGATCGCTCCAGGTATTTGTAATTCATAATTACCACAAAGGAATGAAACATAGCAAGGTGCCCTTCTGCTCTGTCCTAACAACCAGAAGTCATTTTGAAAAGCTGACCACACGTGTTTAAGGACCACGGGGGCTCCAGACTGAACTTCTGCATTTCCCAGACACACAGCAAAAGCCAAAATGTGACATAATGATACAAGACTCCAACTCAGACCCAGGATAAGTGGTATGAGAGAGTGGAACTCCACTCATTGCTAGGCACAGGACACAGCTGCCTGTCCTTGCCGGCTGCTTTGTGCAGCTGTGGGAGGCAGAGGAGGCTTGTGGTGAAGGTTGGTCCCACAGGCATCTCAGTACCTGAGCAGTTCTTCAGCCAGGAGCCCAGCACCATTCCTGGGGATTTTACAGCCACAGCACATCCTACGGACTCCGCAGAGGGCTGCGGAGGGGGAACGTGGCAGAATATAACAGAGCCGCATGGCTTTTCTCTCTTTCACCCAATCCACCCACACTGGCACGCAGAGCATAAACCTTTTGAAATGCTCTGCACCTGTGTGTTGGGATAAAGGCATGATGGATTACAGTCACGCAGCCTCCGAAGCAGGCTCCACCTCTCTCGCAGACACCAGGATGGTATAGAGTGATGCAATGTGGACTCGTGGCCAGGGTCAGATACAACGCCAGAACACACGGCTGAACTTCTCTGAAAACTCACACCACAGCGCACGGCCAAGGACTGTTCTGGAGGGCAAGGTCACGGGGGTTTAAATTTTTGCAAGACAGAGGGAGATCCTCACACCCACCTGCATCCGTGCTCTTCAGCATGTCCAAAAGCACTCTGTATCACCTACGCACTCACGGGGGCAAGTCTGCCTAAGCTTTAAAATACGTTCCTCCTGTGTTGCCTGGGCTTCAGACTGAACTCAGACTGGCAAGCACTTGTACCCAGAAGCACTCTCTTATTACATTTTAATCTTCAAGTCAAGCAGCCCTTCAAGCATAAGGACAAGTTTCTGCAAGCCATCTGCCCGGGTTAAGGTAGAACCATGGGTTTTTTGGTGGAGATGGGCTGCAACCCGGCGCTGCTGGCTCCCCATCTGCCTGACCCCTTCCTGCTGGCGGGGTCTCTCTGGAAGCCGGTTCCCCAGACCACATCAGAGCATCAGTCCCCTCCCGGTGCTCCCCGGGGATGCCGCTCCAGAGACAAAACAGTGCCCAAGGCATCGACTTCTCTTACGGCAAAGAAGCTGGCATTACCTGGGATCCAAGACCTCTCTGATGGTTTGAAGTGCCAGCAGTCCTACCTCCCCTCCCTCTGGGCACTTCAGAAAAGCATCTGTGGAAGCTAACACAATTACCGACATGATTTCATTGCTATTGAGATGAACAAGCATGATTCATCCTCCAGTTAAATTAGAGTGGTAGGCTAAAGTATACAGGCATAGACAAAAAAAAAAAACCAAAACACACCCTCAGCATACCACAACAGATAATCACGAAGCTTCCACCACATTAGTGGGTCTGAACCTGAGTGGTCTACATCCAGTGGGACCCCACGGGTGCCCTGAGTCCCTTCAGGGTCAGGCACACCTATAAGCTATAGGCTTACCTATAAGCTTCCCCTTTATTATATGCACGGCAGCTATAAGAGAGCTAATGATAGTTTCCAGAGGCAGCTTTACAAGGGCAAGAAGACACTCTTGTGAAATGGGGCAGCCGAGAGCCAGAGCCATTAATGCTGAAACACAGACGCGCTGGAGATTGCTACGTTGGAGTAATCCCAAAGATGGTGCAATCCATATATATTTATATGTCCACATTTGTGTGTGTACGTTTTTTTATGTACATGTATATATAATATATATATTATTTGCTGCACTTTTATGTGGGATTCTAGTCAAGAAGGAGGAGTTACACTCGAGGTATTTCCCCGAATCCCAGGGCAAACGTCCTCCCATTTACTGCGGGAAGGCGAGAGGTGGACAGAAAAAGGCTTCGTGTCCAGCCCTTGGTATGCACGCCACGCACTCCTCCTCTGGATGAGCCGCCAGCCTAGTCCTGTGATAGACTCCTCGGTCCCACTGGGCAGCGACACTGGAATTTGTTGGCCCTGAAACACCACTTGCTGAGTTGCTCCCAACAGAGCTTCTATTTTACCCTTGCCAGAAAAAGAGGAAAAGAGAAAAAAAAATAACCCCAAGCCACAACGCTTCTTTTTGTGAGTCCCCTTGCCTGAAGGCTTCAGAGGAGGCGTACAACAGACTCGAGACCCAAATGCATGAACAAGAATCAGGTGGGGACTTATGACTGACAGTGCCAAGAAAGCGTAAGCCTGTTAGGTCGCCTTGACAAAAATAGACCCAATGTTGATTTGAAGCCTGAATCAGAAATTAAAATGAAATCAGGCTCGTGCCTGCAGTACAACATGGTCTCAATGCTTCAAGGTGGAGTGAAAGAGTTACCCAAGGTTAACCATCACCCACAGTAGGGCTGCTCGAAGGCCCTGTCCCAGCTCCAAGCTGTCCTGGTAGGATTGGGGCAGGACTGCATTGCTGAAAAGGCTTCTCCTTCCACCAGCACTGGAGTGACATGGCCCCATTTCACCACTGCGTGCCCCTAAGCCTGCCCTGGGGGGATTAGACGGTAGCTCACACCGAAGCCACTCTCCTCTGCCCTCGCCGCTAATCTCACAGCTGCCATGAAATCCACCCTCCCCAAACTCGGAGTCTTGGGAGGAGTGTTTCACTCCAGAAAATATCAAAGGAAAAAAAAAAACAACAAACCATAATGGTGGCCCTATCCATGGTGATCACGTGTGCAGGCTGCTTCTGGCAACGGCTCGGGCAGTGAACCAACCTGTGCGAGTGTTGGCAATGCCAGCAGGGCTCTGCGGGCAAGGCAACGCTCCTGCGTTCAACCTGTACGTCTAGTCAGGCAGACTGCTCCATATCCATCCCAGATGGATAAGCTTCACTTTACTCTAAGCCTGATCCTGAATTCAGGGAAATCAGCTGAAAAAGTCCTGTCAGATTCAGTCAATTTTGGATTAGGCCCTTAGGAAAAAAAAAAAAAAATTACTTAACCTTATTAAGGCTCTGAATTACAGATCCAGATTTATAAAGCTAAGGCTATAGGCGCTAATCTCCTTTCTATAATGGAATGAACAAAGCTGAAGGCAAAAGTACTGTATTTTTAGGTAGGATTTTTAAAAGCACTTTGCTTTGGCCGGTAGATTTCCACTGCCAAATTTACTATTAACTTTCGAAGGAGCAACACTGGGCCAGCATGGATGCTTTTGAAAATCTCACCATCTGCACTGAATTTTTAGGCACACGGTGAAAGAGCGATCCCTGTGCTCGTGACACATTCTGGGCACAAAGCACACAGGCATCCCAGCCCCATGCAGGAGCGGGTACTGCCTACCCCCCTTGGAACGAAGTTTAAATATATTTTCTAGGAGACACTGTCTTGCGAGTTGTTTCTTAAAAAAAACCTGGGACCAACACTGATATCATCAATTCTCTTTTTTCTAAGGCTCTGGCGAACCTGTGGGCAAACAAAGTGCTTTCCGGACTGCTCTGATCTCTCTGCTTCTCACCACAAGCACTTAAATAGCAGCAGTGAAATCAGATAGAAGAGGTATTTGCAGGAGCCCAGCAAATGGGTCATTATCCCAAGATTTAGTTTCTCATTTCATGTGGATTACTGTTGCTATTCACTGTTACAGGTGATTCACCCAGGGCTGTGTGAAGCCCAAGTATCACAGATAAGCAGGGTGGAATTCCTGGCTGGGCATGCTGAGCTCTCTGCAATCCCACTCCCACTTCTGGGGACTCCTCCCAAGCTGCCTGCATGCAGGAACCAGCAACATGGAGCTTTGGGCCAGGCTCAGATCCTGTGTGCCACCCCAAAAGCTATAGGGGCAGCAAACAGACCCCAAGCTGGCCGTCTTGTCCCCATGTCACCTCAGGCAGAGTCTCTTTGCTCAGGACTCCCTCTGCAGCTGGCAGAGGGAGCCAAGGTGCTTTCCCGAGGCAGTTCAGCCCCTCTAAAATTTGACTCACCAGCTGGCAAGGCTATCGAAGTCCCAAATTAGGTGCCTTAGCTAGTTGCCCAATTACAAGCAAAGCAGAAGTAACTTAGGAGTCAATCAATGCTCAGCTGACATGGCTACCGTGCACCAAGAGCTGCTGCAATACATGAAACAAATGAATCCAAAAAATGAAAATAAGCCCTGTCTTAACTGACCCCATATAGAAAAAGGATAGAAATGGGACCTGGATAAGGAAGACCTTCTTACACTGCTCACCTCTTGAGTTTTTACACTCCTTTACACTGTGCACCTCTTGAGTTTTTAGCCCACAGATCTGTCAAGTCCGTGCATGAGATTCACTGCAACCCAACTGGCACCAGCCCAGCCTGCAGTAGAGCACTTTGGACTGTGGATGAGGATTCCCAGTGTGTCTCTGGGAATATGCCTCCTGGCAGGACTCGGCTTTCTGTGGCACCACACTAAAAGACTGCTTTCCAGCCTAAATATTACAGTCCTTCCCCCAATAAATGAGCCAGCCCCTCCATGGGCATCTACAGCCACACCCTTGCAACGTGAAGAATCAGTGCCCCCTTCCTTTTCCTTTCATCACCCAATATGCAGGGTATCAACTCCAGCTGGCTGAACTGGGAAGCTTGTGTAAGGAAAGCAAAGGGGGATTTTAAGGACAGGAATGGGAATAATGACTAACTTCAGCATGCAGCAAGCTCAAGCTAAGATGGAAATTTGGGGGTGTTACTCATGAGGAGCACGTGCCTTTCAGTTGGCTGATTCAGAGTCAACTCATGCTGCGACTCTGTGTGTTCACCCTTCTTTCCAGGACCAGGACACCTTGCTTACTGGAAGGTAGCTGCGACGACTGTTCTTAACTCACCCTTTTGCAGGCCAACACCAAGACTACAGGACTCTCAGATTTTAATATTTTAACTGGGGAAGATCTGGAGCTGTCAGGTCCCTCTCACTTACACAGGCCTTGACCATACGCTTGAGTGTAAATCCCTGGATTATAGATCCCTTTCTGCAGGAAGAAGACACCGCAAATCCTCACTGAAACTTATTTCTAATCTAGGAAGACAAGAAACAACATGCAAACCAGACAGAAATCTTTGCTGAGAGATGTCAAGATACCACACCAGATCAAAACTCAGAATTACAGATTTTGTATCTAAACTTCCCATGTTTACACAGGCCAGAATTGCACAACAATACACATTTTCTATCACAATACAAAAGTTAGTCAACTTGAAGGCAAGATGTTTTTCAAAGAACTCCTTGTCTGTGCTTGCTAAAGGTACACTCAGGTGATATCTAAAATGCATTGGTTTTTAGCTCATGTCCTCATCAAAGTGTAGCATACTCCACCTACAAGGCTATATTTTTATTTGGTGGCAGGAAAGCAATTCTTAGCATTATTGACAAGTCCAGTGGATTCAGTCATTAAGTACTTCAAACTCATCTACACAGTCAAGTGCTGCTACTCTTAGACTGGACCGCTGTTTTCAGATACTCTCCCCATGAATAAATAATTGAGAACTAATGGAAGACCACAGAGGCCCAGGGGAAGCAGAACAACTCTTTACTGCCCTGAGAAAAAGGAACAAAAAGTTAATTATTTTCACATGCTGAAATGCATCACCCACAAAAGATACCTTAAAGCTATGAATTCTTGGAACGGTTCTAGATAGGCTATGCAGACAAGGAGCAATAGATGACCCGTGTCCTCTCTGCACTTTGGGGACACCATACACGTGTGATTTACCTGTCCCCTGCTTCTGTTCTCGAGCGGACTTCACCGTGCTTTGCTTTACAAATGGTTTGCAAACCTCTTCATGATTCTGCATGAAAAATGATTTCGCAGTAGGGTTGTGAGAGCAGAGAATGCTGCATGGGGGGTAGTGGTGTGGGTGCTGCAGCACACTTCGTGCTAGACTGTAATAGGAAAGCAACCACACCATGACATAGCAGCCACTTTCACATCAAGATTACATCCATGTGCATTGGGAACCAACTTTTAAGGGCAGGGTTACTTTCACTTCTCACCCCACACTGTCCCTATGGTGACTTGGGAAGCACCACAGTGATACAAATGCAAGTCCAGCTTGCTTCCTCTCCAGTCGATTCCTTGATTTTGTACCATTGGTTTTGAATCTCTGCATTTGCATCGCATGTGCCTCTACAGCTACCTCTGCTACCTGGAACTCAGCTCTGGGGCACAGTTCTCTGCCCCCAGACCAAGTGTTTGCTGTCACTCCTGGCACCACCAGCAACCTTCACCATGGCTGGAATGACTCAAAAAACGCCCAATAAGCAGACAACACTTATCAACAGCCTTTCATCCCCCCCCCAGCAACCAACGCATGCTCCCAGAGCAGCTCTGCCCAGACACAGAGTGGGTGCAGCTGAACACCCAGTATGATGCTTGGATGCAGCAGGCTCTGCCTCAGAGCTACTCCAAGCTTCGGGGATCAGGCAGAAACACTTCCTGCTGCACATCCCCAGATGAGCCTGTATGGCAGATTTCTTCGCCAAGTGCTCCTCCACCCCAGCTTTCTATCTCAAGGCAAAGCGCTCCACAGCCCCAATGGCTCTGGTACCAAGACGGCACCTTTCCACCACAGACATCAGAGCTCCGGCAGCAGTGACGCATTACTCAAACATGTGGTGACTTGCTGTCAAACCCAGCAGCCCGGCAGGCAGAGCTCCCCTTTGTCCTCGGTTGCCCTGGGCAGCTGGAGCTTTTTCTGGCACCTGACTAGCAACCCTGTGGCTTTGACCTCATGGGCAGAAACGAGACAGAACATGGATTCAGGCTTAGCTTCTTCCTGCATCTTTAAAGGACAGTGTTGGGGTTTAGCACTGGCCAGCCACCACGGTGCCATCAGGACTGCTTTTTAGAAGCTAGACTGCAGGGTCCCTCCCTCTGGTGATTTAAGCCTTCTCCTCCAGCAGCACAGCCACACTACTTTCCTACCTGAACCTGCCCTTCCATGCCCCGTCCCTCCCGTGCTTTTCGGGGCAGCAAGGGTGCTGTGTGCCAGGTAGGCACAGTGCCCTGCAGGGAGGTGCAGCGACGGCGGGGGAATCCAGCACTTCCCCACGTCCTACAACCAACCTCAGCAGCAGAGGAAGGCCCTCGGCAGAGGAGTTACCCGTGTTGCAAGCACTTACAGGCATCCAGAGATTTTCCCGGTTGCCCTGGCCAAGCTGCATCGTGGCTTTTGCGGTGCTACCACAGGACTTCAGCTGGCCCCTGGCTCCCTATCGCACCCCCTGCTTTTTGCCAAATTCCAATGCATTTGCTCGTCCTGTCCCTTTACACAGGCTGAGCCGTTCGTAGGACCAAGTACCACTCAAGATGAGCAAGACTGGAAAAATCTTCCCCTCCTCCACGCGAGTCCTATACTGGCCTGTTGCTGGTAGAAACCACAGATTACTTCATGACTTTCTGGCACCCACAATCTACATCATCAGCCAGCAAGTGGGACGGGTCACATACGCATGGGTGAAACCACAGGAGGGTTAACCCTGCAGCGGGCCGGGAGAAAACGCGACCGTGTGGAGGGCTCTGAGAGGAGCCAAGGGCCGTGACTCACCGGGAGGGGCTGCACAAAAACAGGGCCTTCAGCAAGGCCCACAGGAATTTTTTTAGGGACATTCTTCCCCCAGAGACGGAGGAGGGAAGGCGCCTCACCTTTCCCATCACAGAGCGGATCCGGTGACTGCCCTGCCAGGAGGGGAATCGCTATTGTCCGGCCAATTGTTTCCAGTCTGGCTAAAAATGGGATGACAGGAGACTTAATTGCTTCACTGGAGAAAAAAACCAAAAAACAACAAACCAGTCTGGAGTGACCGAATTATTCTGTAGACTGTTGTTGTTTGGGTTTGTTTCCATCCTGGCTTAACGAGCACTAATGACTTCAGTTGCAGGAGGATAGGGGGAAGGAAGGCCATTAGGGTGGGAACACGATCCAGGATCCACACAGCCATCTCCTGCCCAGCACAGGCTTCTGCCTCAGACAACCTCTGCAGCCCTGGCAACAGGGCATTGCATCCGTCTGTCTGTCCGTCCCTCCTTCCTCCGGCTCATCAGAATGAGGAAGGTGGCTGAGAGCAAAGGGAAACGTCAAGTTTTCCTTTTTAATCTGTCTGACTGGATGTGCCAGACTTCCCGCAGCTCAAATACTTCGGCGTGTTAGCTATGCCCAGCAGAGCCTCCAGGAAAACTGCTGTCCCTTCTCAGTGACAGGGAAACAAAGGAAAAACGTCCCAAAAGAGCGGATGCTCCAGGAGAAAGCAGTAGAGCCCAAAGCCTGTAAAATAAAGTTTGTTTGTTTTGTTTGCAGAAGCCAGACTGAATCTTCTGAGACTGCTTTTGGTGTCCGGAGAGACAGAATGAAACCTAGAGCCAAGACACGTAATTAATGTTGAAATTCTTCCTTACATAACGGTGCCTGGGACGCAGCCGCTCACTTGGCCAGTGCTGCGAACAGCCCTGCCAACACAGGCCAAGAAAAAGCCTGGGAGCAATGCTGTTATACCCAGTGGCTACAGGCATCCTTACATACTCAGCATGGGCTTCAGGGAAGGAGGGATCAGGAGCCTATGGGAATTATGTGCTCGCATCTATAAGCCAACTCTATTGAGGGACAGCCATCTTCTAACTGGACACATCCCCCAGGGAACAGGAGAACAGCTTGAACAACCCCAAACCACAGCAAGGTCTCAAGGAAGACACAAGCAGAGCAAAGACTTGGAAATGTTAGGAGCTTCCCTGGAGAAGAGGTGGAGAATTTCAACATGAGTCTGACTGTAAGAAAGTGAAGAGAAAGTAGGGAAGGCTCTCAAGTCAAACAACAGCTTCAATTAACCTGTCCTAGACATGAAAAAACATGGAGATACCTGATACTCCATGCTACATTTAATGCATGCAGAGGTAACACCTCGGCCTCCAGAAATCATCATTTGACATCCCCTCCCTTTCACACATCCCTAGTCCAATGCCGGCTCCTGGCTCATGGCAATAGTTGGAATTTGCTGTCTTGCTTCCTGGCCAGCGGGGATCCTACTGATGCTGGGAAGCAGCATCCAACAGCTCTGGCAAGAACTTCTCCTGACTGCCCCGTGCCTTGGGGAAAGCCATCAGCCTTGAAGGACCCCAAAGGCAGCTGTGACTGGAGATGATGAAGTGCAGTAAATAGGGCAGGCTGCAAGACAGTTTTCTGTTAATTTTATCACACAAAATAGGACCTGTCTTTTCCCCTGGTGCTCTTCCTGTGAGGGTAGTCACCAATTTGAGAAAGCAGGGCAATTTTGCTAGATCAAAAGTGTAGGGGGATGTGCAACTCTCCACTCATGAACCAGACTTCAGCCCACTCAAGCCACAGATGTCTTGTGGCTTTAGAGATTCGAGAGTCAGAGCAAACTGAGACCGACTCCTTTCCAAAACATCATGATTTCCAACAAGAAGCACAGGTTACTATCACCTTCCTGAAAGCAGACAGGAAAGTATGTTTCAAGTGGCTCAGTCACAGATAAAAGTTATCTACTTAACAGATGGGGTGCAATAAAGGCTTATTTGGGCATTTTTCTCATTGCGTAGGGATGGGGAAAAGAGTCGTGATTTCGGATATGAGTTACACTAGTCCCATCTCAAACCTACCACCAGCAGATTGGCCGCCATCGATCGGCTACCACAACTTTGAAATTAACTCTGCAGTTCAAGGCATGAGCTGGACTGGCTGAACCTTCGCTGGCTTGCTGCATCCCAAGCAGCACAAAGCAGACCGAGAGCTGTAACCCTCCCGCGGGGGTTGGCCCTGGCCCCAGAGAGACCCCAGCGGGAGCAGGACTGGCAGGATCAGCTCTTGCTCCATGCTCCACGCTCTGACCTTTGCCGGGGGTGGGCTGTCTCTTTGGGAGCTTAGCCAGCTGGCAAGAGTCAGAGCAGCTCCTTGGCTTTCTCATTTATCAAGACTGGGCTGAGAAGCAAGAAGCAGGAGCCAGCTGCCAAGATTTTTGCTCCCTTCTGTGCTCAACAGTGGCTGAAGGTAGAAATTCTGGCTGTAAAGCTGCTGTTTGGGCACCAGGTTTGAAACTAGTGATAGGAGAAGTACTGAAATGGGGACTTCCAGCTAGGAAGAACAGCTATAAAAGAAGAGGGAAAACTTAAAGAGAAGGCACAGGCAATGGCAAAGGCTAAATTATGTTGATAAGGTTGTGTCAAAATCCCCAAAGCATAGATAAGCATACAATTCCTCAACTTAGGGTTAAGACATACTGACAAACAGAAATACAAAGCACTCGAATTCAGCTTTTAGGCACCAGTCAACAAGGACACGGGGACCTTGCTACATTTCAGGTAAATGTCAAAAGGAACATAAGAAGATCCAGAGATGGGAGGAGAAAACCTGAAGCCCGCATGCTAAATGTCACACACCAGCTCAGCCTCTCACACGGGTGCCACAGAGCCGGCACGCCGAAACGTGCTGCAGCCTTGCTACAACAGCACACACAGGCTTATTTGAAAGCCTATGAAGAGTTTGAAGGGATCCCTTCCCACCGCCCCCTCTGTCCCAATTTCCCCCCACCCCATCCCCCCGTCCCTTCCTCCGGCCCCCTTCCTTCTCCAACACAATAAACAAAAAAGCCACGACCCACTTTGGCAAGGCTCCGTGACACTGCTGCCTTCCCCAAAACGGCGTAGATCGGAAATGGTTCAGATGCAAACATTCACATCCTCATTGGATGGACCTTGCTATGGCAGTATGCCTGGATCAGAGATTTAGCTAGCAAATAACCTCTTCTAGCTGGAAGTAATTTTCCTGATCCAGGAGCACTTCTCTACTACGCTGCCGAGAGATTTGTGAAAGCGGCTCTAGATGTTAATAATTAATTGTGCTTGTGAAACTTTAATAGATTCAGAAGAAATCAGCTCAGAGTGCGGAAGTTCTCTGTGGTTTTGAATATATCACACCTTGTACATGGTTGAGACTTGAAGGCTTGCTCCTGTTTCCATTGTTGTCAGCTGGAATATTGCCACCTGCTTTAGTGGAATAATAATCGGGTAATACAATTCCGAGACTAAATTGTGCCTTTAGGCACAGCCTCATAAAAGGGGAGATTCTCGATCCTGTTAACAGCAAAGGTGCTCTGACTCAGAGGCCAAACGATGAGTAACGCTCTCCCCTTGCTCCATGGGAATGGGCTTTGGGATCTGCACCCCGCCTCGCACCAGCAGCTAACTACAAGCCCTGGCACCAGCTCGGCGGGCACCCAGAGGGCAGAAGCAAAGCTGTGCCTGGCGTCCTGCCCAGGGGACCACCAGCAGAACATGGTATTTTCTCCCACAGAAATTCTGAATTGTAAAATAAACAACTATTACTGCAGTGTTGCCATGTAAGAGTTGAATTTTTCTACTGCCTTATAATTTTTTGTTTCTTTCTGTATCATTACAGCCGATGACTCTGAACTAGTATCTAAAGACAAGGTGTTACAATTGCACCACTGATGCTAAAAGCTGCTGGCTGAATTTACAAAATTCCTCTGTTTGCATAAAAACAGAGTACCGACATGCTCACTGGCATAAAGAACAAGATCTAAACATCGGGATTACTGACCAAGGAAATGTCAGGCGCTGATCTCGCCACAGCTAAAGGAATAAGTCAAATTCTGCCTGGATAGCTACGGCAGTTGCTGCAGGCCAAGTATGTCAACAACACTGATTTTCTCATTGTCTCCCTTACATATACAGGAGCTTCACTCGCTGCAACACGTCACATTGCAAGAAATCTTCCATTTCAGCAAGTCAGAGGGAAAAGATGCAACAGCATTTTGTTGGCATAATCTTAGTTTTAAAAAATTGGACAAAACATTTACGAAGGTTGACAGAGACCTTTTCCTCAGCTATATAATATCAGCCTCCCTAATGCTAACTCGGGGGTCATATTCTCTGACATTAACATTGAAAGCGTCCTCAGCTGGAGGTGGATACAAAGATCAACAAAATGATTGGATTAATGCTGGGCAATTCTGGAGATCTCAGAGCAAAAGTTCTCAAAATTGGGTCCTTAAAATCATAGGCCTGAGTGCCCTGGGTATCAGGTAACACATTAAAAGTCAGATGAGCAAGTTCTGGCTAAAAACGTAGCAATAATATTTAAGGACAGTTTTCAAAAACAGATTTTGCATAACATCTTAAAATTTATTTCAATTTTCATTTTTTCTCCTTCTCATGACCTTCATGCGTTTAAAAAAGAACGAAGAGGGCAGGAAAGGCAGAAAAAGGGTCTTTTTGTAGAAAAGGGTGTTTCTTAGTTTCAGAAGTTCTAACCTAAATATTCCCAGGTGCTCTGGGACTTAAAGACTAAGTCTAATTCTGGGCTCCTTTCTTTAAAAACTTGGCTGTAGTTGCTATGCGTAGCTACTTCTTAAATTGCATCTGCTTGCTTTTAAAATTGTGAAATGCCTTCATAAGGATCCATTAGTCACAAAAAGAATGACAGAACGCAAGTCATGTCTAATCACTTATCCCCTCCACGGATGAGCAATATTGCTTATTTTTTACGGCACCAGTACCAGAATTCCCAACTAATGGTGAGCTCTCATTTCAAACATTCAGTAAATGAGAGTCCGTGTCTGTAAGATACACAAGTTATTACATGCAAATGTAACAACTACACCAAAGAAGAAGAAGAGCAAAAGTATGAGGGACGTGCATTTAGGTAAAGGTTACCCAGTCTTGGGGCAGGTGGATGAAGTAGAGAAACTCTTGAGGCCCCTTCGAGGTCTGGTTTTTAATGATTTATACAAACTCATTATGTGCAGGGTTTGCAGGTTTCAAATCAATCCCTTTAAATAACCATAAAGGAAAAGTAGACACCAGCAGAGCCAATAACTTCTGTAGGCTATTCAGTAGTCCTTAGTCATGTGGAAAGTTGCATTAAAGTTCACAGACTATATACAGTGGAGTCAATGGGGCACAGAGATCTGCTATGTGGATCTCAAAACAGGACTGCTCTTCGTAAGCATAACTGTAAATCAGGCCTAAACTGTCCTGCACAATGACTGATTAAACATGACATGTAAACGTGAGAGGCTGGGTTTTTTTCTCTGCACTGTCCATTTGATCAAGTGCAGAGAAACAACGCTTTAAACACTGCATGCTGGAGGCTCTCAAAGATCCCAGCTTGCAAGTATGCAACAACCAGGTTTGAGTGGGAAGCAATGTGGAAGACGCACTGTCTAGGAGCACAAATCAGCCTACACGAGCTGTTGACTGTCAGATAAGATCGCCACAGACACTACTACACTCCTGACCCTAAGAGACATTCCTTTCTATTTTCTAAAGCTGAATGAAGCGCTTCCAGAGACTCCGGCATGAAAATTTCTCTTCTGCAGTAAGCAGTTGTTGTAGGGATGGGGCTGTTGGCATGCTGTTCTGTGCCAATTTGCAGCTTTTAGCTGATTTGCTTCACTCATTCACCGTAAAATCAGCTTATATTTCATTCTTTCAGCTGTTCTCATAACATAGCACATCCTTCATTTTGTCCTGCTTATATATCTGGCTGCAATCCAGAAAAGCATCAAGTCCAGGAGCTCTCCTGAATTGACGTCTTGAAGCAATAGGGACCAGATCCCACCGCTGAGGTTATGGTGCTCCACAGAGTGGAGGCTCACACCCGTTTGGGCACTGGCTGAGCTGTTTCCCACCCTCTCCTCTCGGATACAAACAATATGCCTCTACCTGCGTGCAGCCAAACCAGGGAGGGGAAGAGGGAGGCATCAAATACAGCAAAGACTACCTACGGATGCATCCATGCTAGCACATCCAAGGAGGAACTTTCAGAAAAGCTTAAAAAACACCACATTAAACAAAAGATTTATCTTTATTTGCTAAGAAAACAAAGCTACGCATAGCACCTAAGCAAACCAATGGTAATCCCAGGATAGCCCCCCAGCCAGCCAGTTTGCCTTGCAGGGCACTGCTGGTATCAGTCACAGATCCAGTTCAACTGCTAATTTACCTCCCTGGGGAAAGCCCCTTGACTTGTGAAACAAGATCTGGCTCCAGATGTGAAAAAGGACATGAGATGAGAATAAACAAAATCACCAGTTGCCAAAAAAAAAAACCAAAAAAAACCCAACCCAAAGCCAAGAGAGACAGAACACAAGGGATCCCATGTCTACAATGGCTTGACCCATGGAAAAAGCAAACAGCACGCCAGTTAAGAGTTGCTGTGTTAACAGCAGCGCTATGTAATTAGGAAAGGCATTCAGCTCCTGTTTTCAGCATGTAATTTTTAATTGATTTTGCTGAAAGAAACTTTAGTGTTGTTTCAGTTAATAAGAGTCTTTCCAGTAAAACTGGTCTCTGTAAAAGGCTTATGTAAACCTTCCTCCGAGTGTCACAGGCTTATTGTTTGAATTGGCAGGGAATTAACCTGTTGCAAAAAACTCATTCCCTACGAAAGCCAACAGTCATGAGACCTACAGCTGCAGCCCTGATGGGTCTCCTACACTAAGGAAGGTGATGATTTCAAAGACTTGGCCAGTATCCAGCAATCTTTCCAGATCCCAGAGGAGAGGGAGCTTTTCCCTGTCATGAGGAGCTCCACACATACAAAGGTGATGCTTTCAGATAGCACACAGAGAAGTAAACACTTGCTGTTAATGAGCCCATCTATTTTCCCCAAGAGCTAGTGTTCAGCCCCAAGGTAAGACCATGTTCTCTATCCGGATAACTGCGTAACTACTTTTTGCCTTCTAAAGGGACCATGCATCCTATTGAAGGCAGACAGGTCACGGGACCTACGCAATGGTTTGCTGCCTTTTATCTTGGTGCCTGGTGCCACATCAGAGCACGGGGACTCCGCGCGCACCACCCCATGTTCAGAGGCGTGACGGAGCACAAGCAGGCCCTGAGCATATCTGGAAGGCGCAGTTGCATTAGAAATATCAATACAGACACAAAGGCAGTGGAATAGGCTAACTAGCATGAGCCCTCAGGATAAAAACAAGGTTCTTCAGTCAGCAAGCAACCAGCCCTTCTCCCAGGCTCTCCAGCCCAGTCTTTTAGCTCTTCTGGCTCTTGAGCAGCTACATTACCTACCCGCTACACTACTGGTACCCTTAATGATATATCTGCCGCTGTGCTGTGCCAAGCAGCGGGCTGGGTCACGTATCTCTCTCCACTATCCAATGCCATGCTGGGAAAACCAGCATTGAAGAGTAGGGTGCAAAGGTGACAGTGCCTCTGCTTCCAGATAGAGCTAACCCAAGGCCTGTTCAGGCATATCACTGTGTACTGCATGCTGTATCACCTCTGTGGGTAGTGGAGATGTTCTCAAAAGTGACCATCTCATCGCCCACACGTCCTCCCAGTGAGACACATTTGCAGAAGGAGAGAAAGGTTTGTCATAAAAATGAAGACCACGCCACTAGGTTGGGTTGATTGCTCTATGTTGCCTGTAAAAAGGCTGTTATCTCTCTGAAACTGAAAAGTCTGCAGGATAAACCCCTAAGCCCCCTTCCTCCAAAAAAAAAACCAAAACCCAAACCCAACAACCAAGTTTAAGAAAACATTTGCATTTGCCTTCAATACGCAGGTATGATGCCTCTAGCGAGGGACACCATGTAGGTGAGCCTGGCAAGTGCACCTATCCACTAGCAAAGCTGTACACCAACCTGTGCAAAGGTCTGAATTTGAGGGCAGCAGGGCACACCAGCCATTCTTACAGTAATGCTACGTGGAAGGAAAAGTCCCGCTTTTAAAATAAAGCCTTATAATCATTTACTATCTTTTTGCTTTTTAGGAGACTATGAGTGGACTAGCTCACTTGCATTGAGTAAGCCACTGCACAGTCTAATACTGCTCAGATGTATGTGCTGTTTTGTTTTGTTTTCAGCATGCACAGAAGCCAAAATATGCTTCCCCTACCCTGGGAACTGCTGAACTGGAAAGTGAAAGTTGGGAAGAGCTGCCTGAAGAAAAATAGCACATAGAGTCTTTAGATAAAAATCACAAACCAACCTACCTACCTGCAGCAGGACCCAGCATACTGTTTTCCTTTAGAAGTGAGCTTAAAGAAAGCAGCAGTGCAAGAATACAGCCCTGTGAGCAAAGATCTTATCTACGATAGCTTTGATTATCGCCTAACTTTTTCCTGGCAATGTACAGCAGGAGTTGATCCAAAATATGTCCTTGCCCTACTCCTTTGTGGGGTGCACAATATACTATGATTTGACGTGTTGAAAAGCTTGCTTTCACGGCTGGATTCATTCTAGTCCTACCCCCTGTACGATGGGATAAGGACCCACACTGTACTTGTCAACATTTTTTTCAAGAAGCAACTATAAATAGGCACTGCTGAGTTGACAGCTAAACCTCAGCTTCGGGCAAGATAGGGATATTTCCTTGATAAGGCCAGAAAGCCATCTATCCTCTGCAGCATTGCAAACAAAAGTAAAAAAACCCATAAAAATAGAGAAATCTGTGAAACTGAAACCTCTCTTTTAAAAAACCCCAAATACACACACGTACGTTTATGTGACTTCTATTCTGGCCAGGGCTTAGTAACAGAAAGCAGACTTTCCTCAAAGTGAAAAGAAACTTATGGAAAATTTCAGTTGCGTCATGAAAACCATCCTGTGAGAGCACCAATCCAGCAGTAAGCCTGGTTTTGATGTTAAAAAGTCACATATAACTAAAATACAGCATCTGCCTCAGGAACCCCATTCTCACAGACTCATAACAGCAACTGCAGAAATACTGCACTAGGGCTACTTCAAATTGTGTATGTGTGGCCAGAAAAGGAATCAACAAACACCTGATTTTAGCTGTTACCAGCACTGTCACCCCAGGCCAAAGTGACACATTTCAGCTATTTCTCGATGAACTTTCGGTGCTGGCTCTCAAGCCTCTCTGGCTTTTCAAAGGAGAGAAGACCCAGCTTTTGGCAGCACTTGTGGCAAAAGCAACTGGACTTACCGGGAGAACGTTCATTGTGTTGGTAAATGCAGACTCTCTCCTGAACTGCTTAATCTTGAAGGGGGCAAGGAAAAATACAGTATTATTATGTTTAAGTTTAGCCCAGAAGATAAACAGATGACCCAGGGTATTCTATGCCAGCAACTCTCTTATTCCACTGACCCTGGGAATCCAGAAAGAAGAGGCACATTGAACAGCTTGTGGCAAAGCACTTTCTGGTCAGGGTTTTCCTGGTGTCTCTCCCCCCTGCTCCCAGCTTCCTAAGCAAGCACTTGCATTCCGATTGTAAAATCTCCAAACTCTCTTACACCAGTGCAGTGATTCCCTTCTGAGTATATCCTTCCATCCTGCAGACTCCCTCCTGGAGCCCGGTGTCCGTGACCCAACAGAAGCAATCTCAGGTCAGTACAGCTGCAGCCAGCAGCTCTCTCCTCTTACATCTTCCAGAAGGGAGTCAACCCCGACTAATTTTAAAAAACCGAGTCATCCCCGTGCAAATATCTGCCCTGTGCAGCTGAAGCTACCTGACTCCACGGCTCAACCAGTTCTTGCACAAGATCAAAGCCCGTGCAGTTGTTCAAGGAGCTTTTCAATTACTCCTCCAGTTTCTATCATGAATTATGGCAGCACTTGAAGAGTGCCAAAACCCAGAGGGATCGACTACTCCTGTGACAGGCAGCAGGCTGGGGGGGACAGGACAAGCTGTAAGCACAGTGGCATTACATTATGCACAGACACAGTTTTGCTGCTGAATGATTGACAATAACTACTGGATGTCACTATTTTAAGGATAATGTCATTTGCGTAATTATTTGGCAGGGTCTCTCTTCAGCGGCTGGCATTATTCACAAGGGAAGAATTAGACTGAAATCTAGTTGTAGAGTAAGCATATTTGCTATTCTATGCAGACAGTCACAGTGCTTTGGAAGCTCGATACATATGGTATATATCACTAGTAATTTTCATACTGTCAGGATCTGGACAGTATTAAAATGACACTCCTTCTCTGTTTTACCGTGCCACATATATCATAAGATTTCATCCTTAAAAATAATGTAATATTCTCTGTCCTCACCTGATCATCTGTTTCTTACTGGACCTCAAGCTAGGAAGAGAAAGAGAAGCAGCTTTTTCTTGATTTATCATCTCACCATCAGAGAGGAAGTTTTCCCCACGCAGCCCCCAGCCCTTTGGCCACTTTAGCCCTCAGCTATCCTGGTTTTAGTGTGTTCAGCCCAGGGTTTATCTGATATGGGGGGACAAGGACGTGCTGCTAAACACAGGACTGCATCGCCTGGGTTAAACAATGCAAAGCCCCAAACCAAACGTCATTTGGCCCAGCCCAATCTGAAATGGTACTAACAGAGCCTGGCTGGGATTGGAACTGGTCCCATCTTGGACCCAGTTGCAGGTCCCAGCCGTACAACCGTAACCAAGCAGCAAAATGAGAGTTGACGTTGTTTGCAGCACTGGCATGCCACAAATGGGACTGAGCAAGGCTTGAGCAGACCATACCCAAATACGCATGCTTTGCTGCTGGAACCCAAGTAACAGCATCCAAAGAAAACAACTGACTGTTCCTCCATTCCAGCGCTCTGGGCAAGAGGATGCCAGAGGTGTTCTGCAAAGCGTGTCAGAAAGAAACCTTTCTGTATAACCAGACTGTCTCAGTGCTGACATCTCCTGCTCTAGCTGTCCTGCTCCACCCCAGTAGAGGTCTTGCTCTGCCCCTGGCTTGCATGGGAGGATGCTGGTCCCCTGGCTTGCATGGGAGGATGCCGGTTGAACGGTCATCCTGGTCAGGGAGGCCTCTGCAAAGCAGACTGGCTGCCTGATCCATGCTGGCTGGTCCATACCTTGATGCTTGAGCTGACAGTCGAGCACTTTGACAGTATAGCAAGGAACAAATATAACCAAACTGCCCTCCTGAGTACAGAGGAATGACAAAAAAAACCCCCCAAAACATTGCATACGGGAAGCAGCTTCCTGAGAACAGCCTTGAGACCTGGGAGTGGAGGCTGACGCTGGGAGGCAACAATGCTCCAATATTGTTGCAAACACAAAGATGCCAGACATGGACAGGAAGGAAAAAATCCTGCTCTAGGATCATGGCGGGAATTAAAAGACTTTTAGTGGCTGAGCTGAGAGGCACTGGCTAGGTATATCAAACAGATAGGGTTTAAACACAGGCCTGTAGCTAATGCAGGGAAACAAAGAGGCTGGGGTGTAACCAGCACGTATTAGCCTTTAAAGAGCAAGGCACGCAGTGGCAAAAGCAACAGCTCCTTGTGTTTACCTCCCCAAAAATCTAGGAATGTTTCACTTAATGCCTCTCCCCTGGCCGTCAGTTTGGCACGTGCTGTACGGCGGCAGGACAGACCCATGGCAGCACTGCGGAGGCTTCTCTGGGTCGGCAGCTAAAGCCCAGCAGCCACCTGCGGTGCAGGCAAGGGGCAGTTCTGGGGCTGATACAAAACAGCTACGTCAGCAGAGCAGCGGGACTGACACCAGCGCAAAACCTATCCCCTGTGCCCTGGAAGGAAGACCTGTTTTTGTGTGTGCTCACACACGTCATAGGAAAACGCTCCCCGCAGTCAACACCGCAGCCAGAAATTTCACTCCCTCCTGGAAGCTGGTGCACCTTGGACAACGTGCAGGGGGAAAGCGGAGGTACTGTTATCCCAGCTGACAACTTGATCCTGGTGGGCAGCAAGTGACAGTTATTCAAGCAGAAAAATCAAGCTATCATCTCAGCCGTGGGGTTCAGACAAAGAGAATGAACGAATGAATGAATGAATGAATGCAGAGCTCACCGATAAATGATGCCTCTTTCATGGAGAAACATAAGGGCCGAAATAATTTCTGCAGCATAGAACCGGGCCCGATCTTCATCGAAGCGACGCGACTTCTGAATATGGAACATCAAGTCCCCGCCATTTACGAACTCCATCACAAAGAACAGGCGATCCTTCACACAGGCAAACACAACAGATATGAACAGCATTAATCATATCCTCTGTCAGGCTTAGAAAATTCTAAGTAAAACTATTATCTCCCAAACAAAACCAGATTAAGCATCCATGACATGTTGGGGAGAAAAAACAATCCTGATTTTTTTTCAGGGAAGATTAAGTCAATACCAGGAAGACCTGTTAGTACCTCCTTGCCCCGCACTCCCCCCAAAAAATTTTGCCCCCAGTCATGAAATGAATTCCTGTTCACATGTGGATTTGGTGTATTAGTAAGTGTGTGTTCATCATTAACCCGCTGGGTTTTCCCAAACTGTCCTTAGCCTGAACCAGCAGAGGATGACACCCCTTCAACGGCACTCTCTGAGCTGTGCGGGCACAAGAGAAATCTGTAAAAAGTCACTTGCTCCCTACTAAATGCCTCTGATCTCCAAGGAAAGATGCTCCATAATACAACGTGCACAACCAGACTGCTCACAGACTGCGGCTTTGCCACAACAGCGGAAGGGCTCAGGAATAGCAATGACTCT
>NW_009259590.1:872412-876846 GCF_000687185.1 Egretta garzetta
ATGGGGTTTCCTGCCATACACTTGCCTGGAGGCTGCTTTTTGGGCCCTTGGATTTCATCTTTCCTCATATCTCCAATTAACCTGCAGAGACCTCTGGGTGATGAAGGAATTGATAAGGATGAACTATAAACCAAAGTTTCTGCTGGGCAGACAAGCAACCTGTTCAATAAAGTTCAGCTCATTAACCGCAGCTGCTGGTCTCTCAGGTTTCTTATTTGGCTTTGTTCTGGTTTTTGCAAGAGTCTACAGATAGGGAGGCACTTGCTTAAGCTGGGTGCTCAACAGTCTGGATATGGGTTTAGCACATGCAAAAGGAGTGCTCGTTTAATGGGGAGAGGAAGGGCACACAGCAATTTGTCACAAAACTAAACCCTAGATTTGTTGCAGTCTGGTTCAAAAATTTCCCCTGGTAATTGTTTCAGGACATTCAGGATTGATTGTCTCAGTCTTACTCCAAATATCAGGAACAAGTGGACTGGCAAAAAGAGGAATGCAACTCAGCTGAGACCAGTCAGCCTTTTAATGGTGCTGTTTGCCCTTCTTTCCCCACAAGCCTCGTCCCAGGTCTGATGTTAATCATCTACGAGTTAGTTTTAAACCCTCTCTAAGTTTAAGAGGATAAGCTTTGTTATGCTCCACTTTCTGGCAGCCAGCCAGCTTGAAACGACTGCTGGTATTAACATCTTGAGATGCACACAGCAGAAGAAAAGCAACCAGGAAACCTTTCATTCCCCTCTGGACACAAGCAGGAAAGCAAACAGCTCGTGACAGATGAGGACAGCTTGCTTCTTGTCGCCATCCTGGGCTCTGCTCCACAGCTCCTTCTGGGGTCCTTCCAGAAGCTAAGATAGACGTGTTCCCAGCAATCTCGCAATACTACTGCGTCTAGCACCAAGGCTATGTGTTAAGTGAGAGTCCACATGAAGAACAACACTTCATTGTTTCACTCTGCCTTTGTGATAGAGCTGCTGACAGACCCTCAGGCTGGCTCATCTAGGGCAGCAGTCTAAGCCAGAGCAGCACAAACCATGCAAACCCACCATCAACCTTGGCTCTTCAGCCCACATCAGATCTCCAATGCCACATCTTCGCTGCAGTTGGTTAAACTGAGCCTGGCTATGCTGAGCCCACCCGTTCGGCAAGCCTTCCTCCAGCTGCAGTGCAGATATCAGCTCTGCCTTGCTAGTCGGGTTGGCTTTTACCTCTCCTTCTTGTTCTTTCCCGCCTCCTTCCTTGCTGATCTCTCCACATACCACACGCTTATCTAGCCCAGCTTGTCCAGGCATCTCTTCAAGCCCGTACTTAAAAAAGAAATCCCTCTTGCCAGATCTCCTACAGGAAGTAATTTAATTTACCAGCAACCTGACAGAGGGATGTGTGTGTGTATTTATGGAAGCAATACATATTCTTGTATAAACACGCATACAGTCAGGTGAACGTGCATATATTTTCTAGTCTGTCCTTACAGGTGAGCTTCAGGGAAACAAAGTTAACTCTTCCTATCTTAAAACATACAAGTCCTGCTTCTCCAGTGCTGGCAAAGCTCCACGGCCCATCTGGATGTACTCGTCTGTGCTATGATGCTTAAAGGAAGACACTATTTCTTCTTTCTCAAACGTTCAGGTGAGCACAGAAGCAGCCAGTTTTATAACTCACGTCACCGCTGCTGTGGAATTAGCATCTTTTTGTCACAGACAGCTCTTGCTTCAGACTAACTGCAAACCTGAGCAGGTACCATTGCACGTGTTACACAGTGCTCACAGGTGTAACAGCTAATGCCTCACCTCCATCCACAGTCTTGTTTCACGGGTCAAGCATAAATATGGATTATTTAATGACTGAAGCTCTCCCATTTAGGCCTAACAAGACTTTGGACTACCCAATTTTTTTTTTTTTTTTTAAAAAGAGGCCCAGCAAACTGTCCAGGTTTCTAACACTGAGAAATCCCATGAGATTGTTGCAGAAAAGAGCAGGATGGGCATTACAACCTGTTTATAATACAGCATTTGTGCACTGGCCTGCTACATACCTGGCAACAATATGAGAAAAATCAGCACTAACGACCATCCTTCGGGGATCAGAACCTAAGAGCCAAGCAAGGTATTCCATTTTTACTCTTAAACAAGGCCATCAGCTTGCCAAACTGCAAAGATCAACCACTCTCTGAGGAATCATTGAGAAATAAAACAAACAGTGGTATTTGGAGGGGGGAGAGGCGGGGGAAAGGCAATTTGCAGCAGGCAGAGTACGAGTGAATAAAAGCTTAAATATGGGCCAGGAAAAGGAAATCTTGAAACAGCAGATAGTTCAGATACTTGCAAATTTGACCTGACTTAAGAGTTATGTGCCTCCTTTCCTGGGGTCTACCGGCAGGAATTCAGAGGAGCTGAAAGCTGGAGCATTTTTTTTGACAGGGCTTAGTGCTGAAATCCTCGCGTTCCTATTTTTTCTATTTTGCATTGCTCAGAAGTCTCCCCTGATCTGCTATCTCTGTTTGACGTCGGCAGAAGTAAGAACAGAGCATTTGAGTCAACAGGAAACGGTGACGCGAAAGCCTTCGCAGCAGCGGCAGCCACACGAGGAAATCGCGTTGCACCATTTCTGGACTTGGATCGAGATGAATAAAGCCACAGAGCGATTGTTACTGTAAACGAAAGAAACACTTGGAGGAAACAAATAAAGCCCGCAGGATCAGGTGGGCTCGTTTCAAGGCTGGCCTACATCTAGAGACAGCCCTGCCAACTTCAGTGCAAGAGCGTTGTTTCGGGGAGGGGGGGTGGTGTTTATTTGTTTAAATTTCAGTTTGACATCTGTATTTGTTTGCCTGTTAACAGGGCAAGGGCTGCTGGAAGCACATACAGTGTCCCAAGGACAGCGTGCAATAGCAATTATGTTCACCCACTTGATTTGCTTGTTGTCTTAGCGGGGTGTTGGTGGGGCTTGAAGAGAGTCCCTGATTGCAAAAGCCACTGGGTGGGACGATCCACACGCTGGTTACTGCCCCTTGCAAACACAAGCACCCACTGAAAACTCAAACTTCGCTTTAGCCCTTTGCCCTTACCAGCTCTACTAGAAAGCCGTTTTGAACACTCATACCTTTCTCTTCATCATCACAGGGGAAAAAAAAAATAATCCAGGTTTTATTGAAAGAGCATCTTTTCCCTCCCCGTGCGCAAAAAAGGCCAGTGCGGCCTTACCACCCCCTTCCAGTTAAGAGTCATAGCTGACGTCCATGTACAACCCACACAAGACCAAAGACCTCTGAAGACAGCTCGGGTGAGAGGTTTATCTCTGATCACAGGCTTTCATGCTAAGTAAATGGGACAGGGCAGCACCACTGCCCTGGTTCAGACAGCGCAGAGGGAGGAGATGGGGAAAGACAAAGGTTTCCTACGTGCAGACATGGAAGGTGACAGAAGCAAAGCTGCCTCCTCTACCTGCTGCCTTACAAGAGCTGCTGTGCCAAGGGCAGTGTGGAGGCCAGAGGGGATTTCTCTCCAGAGAGCCATCGGTGCAGGTCCAGGAGACCCACTGGAAAACACCAGCAGGGCCTCTCCAGCCTCTGGAGCTACCAGGAACAGGCCTGGACAAGCTCTGCACATCCCAGTGGCAGCAGAGCTCTCCCAACCGCTGCTTCTGCCCACACCGACTCCCCTGCGGGACAAGGGGCTGAGCCGCCCCACCAAGGACCCATCCCAGCAGCAATTTCACCCAAGCCTCCTCTTTAGCTGACAGCTGCCATATTAAGCAGCATCCAGAGGATATGGAGGCCTCATCAAATGCCATTTAGAGCAATGGTCCAATTCTACCTCTCCCAAAAAAAAAAAAAAAAAAAAAAAAAAAAAATCAGCCTGGCTCAGAAATTCTGCTAAGTTTGCATTTCATCTTTTTGGAAGTAATCCATGCACACAACTCCTTAGAAATCAGCTTTGGGCTCCATCTGAGTTCGCTGAAGCCAAAGGGCTTCCCCAAGAAAACAGTCATTTTTCACTGTTTTGGCAGTTCGTGCTTTGCAGAGCAGAAGGCAGGCTTTCAAAACTATCTCCATACAGAGACAGCTGTGTCACTGCTTCCCAGCGCAAGTTTATTGTTTCCAAAAAGAGTAGCAGGGCTTAGGGAGCTTGCAAGCAAATTATTACAAGACAATTACAAGAGCTGGCAGGCTCCCTCAGTGTTCCCAATGTTCCTGCTCTCCCTTTGTGGTCCACAACCCCCACACAAAGCAATCTGCCTCAGGTCTTGCTGGGAGCACAGGAATAAACCGGGCTGTCTCAGTTCTGGGCTTCGGAAAGCCACATGTCCAACTCCCCCAGCAGTGCGAGCGGCCATCTGTATCTGGGTCAAGTCACGCCAAAGCACAGGACCCAGAGGAGGAATAATAAACAGGTTTGTTTCTCAGTATTTATCTTTGTAGGAGTAACATAACCATGCACG
>NW_009259590.1:876960-889705 GCF_000687185.1 Egretta garzetta
CCCCATCCCTGGAAAC
This sequence comes from Egretta garzetta, assembly GCF_000687185.1. Lineage (NCBI taxonomy): Eukaryota > Metazoa > Chordata > Aves > Pelecaniformes > Ardeidae > Egretta > Egretta garzetta. The sequence continues at coordinate 876,977 of NW_009259590.1, forward strand.
ATTCAAGGCCAGGTTGGACGGGGCTCTGAGCAACCTGATCTGGTTAAAGGTGTCCCTGCTCCCTGCAGGGGGGTTGGACTAGATGACCTCTAAAGGTCCCTTCTAACCCAAAGCATTCTGTGATTCTAAGGCAGTGAGTTGCCTGCTGCTCCCAGCAAGGAGATCTGCAGGAGGGCAGGCTGTTTGGGGTGGAGTGGGGTGATACGCAGCGGTCTTTCAAAACCAGTGAGGATCGCAGGTGTCACCAGAATGGGCTGACCAAGAGGGAATTGCCAAGACCACCTTTGCACACACACACACATGTGCACAAGAGCTGAAGCAGATGTAATGAGCTCGGCCCCAAATTTCCGGACAGCGTCAAAGCTGCACTCACCTGACAGCGATGGAGCAAGACAATGACTTATGTTAGGCGAAGATTTGGTCTTTTCGCTTGAAATCAGAATAACTACATTAAGCAGAGGAGAAGAAATACTAGGCACTATGCTTGCTCAGCCAGAATTATTCACACACATTAGTGATGCTTCTTAAACACGGCCGCAGCGATGACTGCCATGGCACCCGCCGCCGCTCCGCTCGCCGCTGCGGCCCAGGACTCCCAGACGAACAAAGTGGCGGCAGAAAGGCGGCAGGTTTTACAGCCATCTGCTAGCTGATTTTTGGTGTTCTGTTAGCCATTTTACCTCTCTGCTTCAGTGACTGCAGAAGTACCCACCAGCCTCAGGAACCACTTCTGCCTATGAGAAGTCAAGCCACGGCAAGGGAGCGTGCCGCAGATGGCACATACAGCCCTGGGGCTATCGAGACACGGGAGATGACTGCGCCACATCCAAAAGGCTGAGGAAGGGAAGGTTTCTTTCTTCCGCTGGTTTTGGGGTGGTTTTTAGCCAGAAGGAGGTGTGATGAAAATTCAGCAAACTCAGAAAGCGGGAAAGGCACATGCAGCATCTCCTCCAGGCTGGGCAGCTGGTGAGTGCACTTCTGAGGTTGGGTTCCTCACACTGGGCTAATTTTTAGCTCCTTTAACAAAGAGTCACCGTCATCACCGTCACAGCTACGGGAACAGGGCAGTTACCACCAGTTATCACTTAAAACTGTGCTCTGCTACCTGACACCGCTGGTAGCGGGCACAAGGCAGGCTTTCCTATGCCACGGCAGCGAGGCACATAAACATTGCCTAGAGAATAACAAATTGGCTTTTGCCATTTGCATAAATAAACTCCGCGGGGTCCCTCGGGGTAAAGGCTGCCTCCCGCACGCGTGTGTGCACAGCGCAGTATTAACGCTGAGCTCATTCCAGAAGAGCTGAACAATGACAACCACAACCCAGGGCGAGCTGATGGGAGTTGTGGGTTCCCACCTGCCCCAGAAAAAAAAAAAAAAAAAAAAAAAGACTGCAGAAGTACCCACCAGCCTCAGGAACCACTTCTGCCTATGAGAAGTCAAGCCACGGCAAGGGAGCGTGCCGCAGATGGCACATACAGCCCTGGGGCTATCGAGACACGGGAGATGACTGCGCCACATCCAAAAGGCTGAGGAAGGGAAGGTTTCTTTCTTCCGCTGGTTTTGGGGTGGTTTTTAGCCAGAAGGAGGTGTGATGAAAATTCAGCAAACTCAGAAAGCGGGAAAGGCACATGCAGCATCTCCTCCAGGCTGGGCAGCTGGTGAGTGCACTTCTGAGGTTGGGTTCCTCACACTGGGCTAATTTTTAGCTCCTTTAACAAAGAGTCACCGTCATCACCGTCACAGCTACGGGAACAGGGCAGTTACCACCAGTTATCACTTAAAACTGTGCTCTGCTACCTGACACCGCTGGTAGCGGGCACAAGGCAGGCTTTCCTATGCCACGGCAGCGAGGCACATAAACATTGCCTAGAGAATAACAAATTGGCTTTTGCCATTTGCATAAATAAACTCCGCGGGGTCCCTCGGGGTAAAGGCTGCCTCCCGCACGCGTGTGTGCACAGCGCAGTATTAACGCTGAGCTCATTCCAGAAGAGCTGAACAATGACAACCACAACCCAGGGCGAGCTGATGGGAGTTGTGGGTTCCCACCTGCCCCAGAAAAAAAAAAAAAAAAAAAAAAAAAAAAAAAAAATCACAAATCTAACTACACCCTCCAAATTTCTGCCCGTCTTCTTAACCATGCGGCTGAAATTTCCAGCTCACATGCTAGAGAGTTTTTTGTAACACACAAATGCAGTCCTTTCTCTGGAACAATGCATCCTTTGGGATATGCAAGTGAACCATACGTGCATCCTTCCTCATCATCCCTTCCCTTCAAGACTGTCTAATTCACAGCAGGATTACATGATTAGCTCATCTTTTGACTAGAAACTTTTACTTAATGTACACATGCAAAAAAAGGGGATTAGTTTTATCACTCATGTTCATCTATATCTGTTCCATTATTAACAAAACAAAAATCCCAACTAGGAAAAAAAAAAATAAATCTCTGACACTAAGTCAACCAGTTAAATCACGTGCAAAAAAAATGCCTGTGTAATCCCAATTAAAAAAAAAAGCCAGCTTGGCCACCATTAAAACAAAATATCCAAACTGAAAGAAGAAATAAAATTAAATCTTCCCCCTCCAGACCTTTTAAAATGGCATAGAAAACTTCATAAACACACCTTCCCACCTGAAAGACCAAAAACCAAAGGGCTGGCTGAACTTAGAGGGGCATAAATTGAGGAATAAGAACTTAGAATGTATCAACCTATAGCCATCGCCTGTTAATCAAAGATTTATAGGACATCTGCACCCCTCAGCTGGCTGCTGGTACCATGGTGTCTCAGAAGCCAGTAGCTCTGTAAAGACCATGCTCTTTTACAGCCCTCAGTTCAGAAAAAAAGCTACTGGAATTGGTGTTTCCAGTTGGCATGACCAACCTGAGACAGCTCTGGCCTGTTTTTAAAAATTCTGAACTCTGCAATATCTTCTGGCCTCAGGCTGTGATGGGGAATGCCAGAGATGTCTCCAAGCCCAGCCAAAGGTCTTCAGGAAAATTAAGAGTGCTGAAACACCCAAACGCCACTTGGAAACGGCTTTCTATGAGGGCTTTGTGGATCCATCCTCTCACCTTAAACATCACCCAGAGAGCAACACGGATTCGAAGAGATTGAAAACTAAAGCACCCCTGGGTTGCACCTCAGCTATAGTTACCTCTTCTCTGAGCTTCCATTGCCTTTTTTTTCTCCCTCCTCCTCAATACTGACTGGCACCTGCTCGCTCAGGCTGCTTTCGAGTTGCTTCCATTATGACCCCTGTTTATGCTGCAACTTCCTTGATTTTAAGGCTAAAGAAAAATATTAGTCTCACATACAGCAGCTGACCATAGGCAACAGCATCTCCTTCGGCTGCCCTCGCACTAAGCTTGGTAATTTGTCTGAGTTACAATGTCCCCCAGAAGCCACTGCAGATGGAGACAGGCGTTTCCTCAGCTTCATAAAAATGCAAGTACCCCAAGTCCCTCAACAACCAGGGGTGGGAAAGTTACACTTGGGAGCTACAACACGATGATGGCAGCTAACCCGTCAGTTCACGTTTTCACTTTGGCTCGTATCACCTCAATGTGCAGCCTAGGTGTGGACACCCAGCAAAGTTCACAGCCAAAATCAGAAGTGTCAGTCTGATCTTGTTTCATCTTCTGCAAGCAAAATCACTTTGCCTACCAAAAAAACCCCCCAAAAACCCGAAAAAAACCCCAAACCCAACCCCATATGTTCCTGCAACAAAGAGACCACCACAAGGTGCTACTGCGCACATCAGAGAAAGCCGAGCCGTTCAGACTGGGCTTTGGAGGCCTCACACAACTGGTTTACCAGCAGCTTAGGCCAGCATGCCAGCATAGATGTCATGGGATTTTGGTGGGTGTGAACACTATAAAACCACAGAAAGACGCAGCTTTGACCAGTCTGCCTTTATTTGGTGCTAGAGAGGACAGGAGCCAGAGAAAGGCAGAGACTGACTGCCTCTCCCGGGGTCACAAAGCCAACGTGAGGGCACCGTGGCACACATGCCCACAGAAGCCACGTCAGAGCGCAAAGGTGGAAAGAGGAAATTCCCCTGTGCCTCCCTGTCCAGCAGCCCCCCCCAAAACCTAACTCATTGCCCCAGGATGCCGGGTAAAGCACAACTCAAGCTCCTTCAAGCCTGCCTTCAGAAGGAGTCTGCGGCAAGTCCCCAGTGGGGTGCCTCCCTTTCTTGCCCGTGTTTATGGCCACAAGGCATATGAGGCCATACCAAGCCTTTTGGAAAAAGCCAGGCCTATGAACAGGACATCCCCATCACCATCTTCACTTGATTTTGGCTGGCAGCAACAAAACTGAAGCATACGCTGGTCTTTCAGCACAGTGGCTTGGGGCTAGCGACAGCCTCAGTGCTCAAGAACAGGGTAAAAAGTCTCGACACTTGCAGAAAAGCATCCAAGAAGTGCACTTGGCTGTCGGGTGTATGCACACATCGAGTCGTGCCTCCCCGACATGCTGGAGAGAGAAGTCTGGGGGTTTGGGGCCTGGGAGATGATCAAAGCTGTCCTCTCCACTCCCAAAGGGCTCCCTCTCAGCGCCTTTCAAAGAGAACATCAAAGAGGCCTCACCAGTTCCTTACCGCGCACCAGCACGCTCCAAGGCCTGTGTCAGGACGCTTGTTCATCTAACCAGAGCCCCAGGAAGGCTGCTGCTGCCTTTCCAGCCTTCCTTACCTCCACCATGCCAGGCTCTGCCCCAGGGCTGCCCTGTGCTCTACCCACTTGGCGACAGTGGAGTGGCTGGTGGACAACCAGGCTGACACGGAAGATCCCCTGGAGGGACCATGACTGAAGGACTCCAAGGACATACAAGGGCACCTGGACCTCTCCTATGGCATCAAGGGACCAACGGGTAGGTGAGCAGTCAGCCAGTCAGCTGTCATTGCTCAGTCCCACCACTTTTGCTGGTGGCTGGTGGGCCCTCACTTGAAAATTATGGCCCCATCAAAGGCTCCAGGTTAGCTCTAACGCTTCTAGGAGGTGAAATGGTGAAATAGAGGCTCATCTCTCTAAACACCTGGGTGATCCAAGACATGATGCCCACACTGACCCTGGAAGAACTGTTTGAGCACCCTGGGAGCCAGTGGTGACGTGGAGAAACCTTCCCCTTCCATGTCGAGAGCATGACGTCAGCCCACAGCTTGTAAAGGGGACGGAAAGCTGCGTGCCAGACAGCAGGCTGCCCTCATAAAGTGGGACCAGTTCAACGATTAGCTGTCCTGGAGTCCCTGTCCCTACCAGCTTCAATAGCACCCCTGCTAGCTATTGTCTTGGAAGGACACTCGTTACAGAAAATCACGTCCCTCTGCCAAGTTCTCGTGTCTCACTATTTTTGGAACGATGGGGGCAGGCTCTGTGCCTCAGCAACTGTGAGCAGAGCCACAGGGAGAGCAAATCCATATAACGATCAGGCTAGCAGGGACAGTGCTGGAAACAGCATCGCCTGGGGGACCGTGCCCTGGAAGCACCCTGCGGTCATGAGAAAAGGGATAAGGGCAATAAACATAAAACCCAGAAGCTATTTGACACTATTTGCATGGGAAGCTGATCTCCCCCAGCCCTTTTCATTCTCATGCATACAAGTGGAGACAAAAGGATTTAAAAGCAAATCACCTGTGCAGGAAGGATGGTTCCTAAAATCCAAAGAAGACAGGACCTACTTACTGCAAACTCACTTTAATTAAAACATTCCAGGATCCGCATTCCCCAGGATTAAATTACTGGCTTAGCTATTTATACGTATAGCTTCTTTCACCCATTCTAGGAGAGTATTGTTGAGGTGTTGGTTGACACCAGTGGCAGGTAAGCAGAAATGAGCATTTTTTGGTGCTTGTGACCCCCAAGGTAGAATCCACAATTATCCCCAGGTCAACCCCAGCACCTGTCAGCAACTGGGATTACTGCAGCAGGAGCATAATCCTGCCTGACACTAAAGGATGATTCTAAGGCCCTAGAAAAAGCAGAGGTAGATGGCTTAGGCAAGGTGGAAAGTTCCCAAAGCAAGGTTTTCAATTAAAAAGAAATAATAATTAAGAAAACAGAGATGTGGTGAGCAAGGAAGACCTCACATAGATGCAGCTGGAGCAGGACTTAAACTGCCCCCCGTGCAAAGGACCAGCAGGACTCCTTCCTTGCCTTTCACAGGAAAGGAATCTGGAGGCGCAAGTCCAGAACTGCCCAGCCCAGCACCGGACACGTGGAGGGCCATGTCCAGCCTCTGCCAGCCTGCTGTGCAGCTAATATTTCCTCTTTAGGCTCCGAAAACTGTGACCTATACCAGGCAGAGACAACACTTGCAGCTCCTACCACCTAGTGGCTGCAATATTTCTCTGTGACAGAGCAAGGAGGATGTTTGGAGGTCAGGCAGCCTCAGCCCACCCTGGGCAAATAAAGCAGCCCTTGCTAGCGGGTATCGCTTGTGCTGCAGCTGAGGCTAAATTAGGACCACACTGAGCGCAGAGGCAGCCCAAGAGAACAGAAAACCTTTCTGAAAACCATCAGCAGCTAATGTAAGCACAGCAAAACCTCAGCTAGCTCTAAAACAAGGCGAGCCAAAGTAGCAGCAATATAGAGGAACCCAGGCAATGCATTGCTGTTTCTGGTACTTGTGCCAGCTGAGCTATTGCTTCGTTACTAGCACTGCATGGCACCGCACTGGGCAGCACAGGCATGCCCCAGGCTGTTAAAGTCAGCCCTAGGCTGCGTAAGTCAGGAGAAGAGTTTGCTGGTTTGGGTGGATTATTATACAAGAGTCAGAATTCAAATGGCTCTAGATCCAGCCAAACCCTCAAACCCTTTGAGTGCTCTGTCCTCAAACTGCTGCAGCATTTCAGGCGCTTCCAAGGTCCTTCCTTTCCAGTTTCCCCAATTTCCTCTTGAACTGGGAGGGCGCAGCCATAACTGGACACCCCTATTCCTAGGTGCAGCTTCACCAGAGGGGATGATGACTTCCCCTGAGCTCCTGAAGCAGCCCAGTACATCATTTAAGTTACGCGCAATGAGACTGCACTGCTGGCTCATACTGAACTTGGCACCTACCATAAGTCCCAGGTACCTTCCAGCCGGGCTACTACCCTTCCAGTTAGTCCCAGCCTGTCTTCATGCGTCTTATGGGATCAGGCTCTGACTCTGCTTTGACAAATGGTAAGAAACCTCAAAATGCCTAGTTCTTGAAAAATTCCTAAAGGCAGGCCCAGTAGGCCATTATTTAGCCAGGATCTCCACAGCAGACTGGAGTCACACTTTGTTTTTTATAACATGAACCGTTAATACCACATTTTCAGTTTGGGCTGTAAGTGTGATACATGTGATGCGGTTTCCACATAATTGCAAGTGAAGCTAGGTATTGGTTGTGTAACCCCCTCCCCAACTCCAAACACAAGAAAGAACTTTGGTATTTTCAAATATGGCAGGCTGACATTTTGAGTAAGTGGTTACTGGGGTTTTTTTTAATACATATATACACACATATATATTCTTTTCTGCCAGGTTCATGTTAATGAAGGGGCAAACCCAATGCCACGTAAAGAATGAGCAGAAACCCTAAATACGGTATCAGCCTGGTTAAGCCCTCGTGGAAGGACTCCGTCCAGTAAATACCTTGCTGTTGCAATCATTTCTCTATTACAGCAAAGGCATTTAATTATGCTTTTATAAGCAATTTACATCTGGTTATTCTGGACTGAGGTGGGTGTCACTGAGTTCAGAACACAGCCAAGAGACACAACGAACCACATTAATCTGGAATCTACGTTTTCTTTTGTAAACACTTCCCTTTTTGGTTTTGTTCATTATCGGAGGGAAGTGGTTGTCTGTTACTGACAATCCAGATAATGAAGCAAAGGTGGATTCAAGTACAAGAGGAACCAAAGAAAGCCTGGAAAAAGCAGGGTCCTGCTATGACAAGAACCTTGGCACCCTTTCAGAGACTGACCAGCTCCGCGTCCAGGGCAGCAAGGGCTTGAGGGGTTCTTCCCCCTGCTCCTCTGACGTGAAGCTGGTCCAGAAATTCCTGTTCCAGGCTGCTCTACTGTTTAGCAACCTCCTTTTCATTTCCAGTCTAACTGTATCCATGGCCAGTCTAGACTCATTTAATCGTAGCCAGCATCTTGACAGCTTTGTTTCCCTCCTCAGTGTTTGACATCTGCAGACATCAATCAGATCCTCTTTTTGCTTTCAATTTGCTAGTCTAAACAGGCCGAGTTCTTCCCTTTTTTTTCCCCTTTGCAAAAGACTCTGCAATTACTTCATCAGCCCGGAAGACCTTGTCTGCAGCCATAGCAGATTGCATTCATTTTTTGAACATGACAGACAGTACTAGCACAGTGACCTTAAATCTACCCTAAGTTCATGGCAAATGCTCTACACCGCCTGGGAGCACACTTGCTATTTTCACATCCACATTGCAATTCAATAAGCAAAGCCATAGCAAAGAGCATAGCAATGAGTGGCAACACCCACTGCTATCCCGCATCTGACCTCAAACAACACACATCAATACCAGACTTTTCCAATACTTTACACGAGAACACCAGGAAAGCCATTAAAATTTTGGCCCTGTGTCTTCACATTATGAAATAAAAGAGGAGTTTCCTGGGTTACTAGCGACAACAGCGAGCTTTAAGTTTTACTTCTGCTATAGAGCACAGCTGCTCTGTGAACCATGTAAGCTGTATATAAAAAAAACCCCAAACCCAAACCACTTCATTTCTATTACGTGAGTCTGCCCAAGGGCTCCACCTTAGCTGAACACAACTCTCAGACTCCACAGCGCTGTTGCGTCACTCCAGTAAGAGGAGAAACAGGTAGGTGGCAGGATGCCTTTTTTTTTTTTTTTTTTTTTTTGAAGGTTTTTTTTTTTTTTTTTTTTAAATAGGCTACAGTTTCACATGGCTTGCAAAAGAAATCTTTCTCCCTTTTTGTTTCCCACACCAATTGATTTATCATTTTGCTTGCAAGCAGACTTAGAATGTTAGGGCAGGAACACACTCACTTTTTTCTCGTAACTTTTTTGTTGCGGACCGAAACCAGTTGACTTGAATAAATTTTTCTGTGGTCTGAATGAAGCCAGCAACGTGGAAAAATCTTGCCATTCAGAGCCGTCTGAATGTACATTTCAGCCACACAGTAAGCTGTATTGGTAGGCAGTGGACTGCTAAATACAACCATTTTTCGCAGCAGAGAGTTAGACAGGTGATTAGCATAATTAGCACAGAGTAGGCTATACATATGGTAATGTTAAGTGTGTAAATGCCAGCTGCGGTGTAAAATTTATGTCAGGGGTCGACAGGGCTGTGCGAAAGTATTGTGTTACAGCTGCAGGTCAAAGCCTCCATTGCTTTACCCCCTTTTCTCTTGTTGGTGAATGCGCTAAACAGAAGAGAAAGACGGACAGAAATATAACAGATAAGGCTTTGATTGAACAGCCTGGTTCTGTGCAAGAGGGACTGCTCTTAAAAAAACCTGAAAAAAACCCCAACCCCAAAAAACTACACACACAAAACAAAAGTTCCCCTCTTCACTATAGATGTTATTTTGCATCATGCCAGCTATTTTGGGTTTATGTAGGAGGGGTGAAGCCACAACTAAAAGGGCAAGCTTCTCCTGCCTCTTCTAAGAGGAAAACAAGCTCTGTTATCATCTAGCAATGGACAAAAAGCAACTGGAAAGGAGCCCAGGCAGTTTGGAAGAGCTACGCTGCAGAAAATGCTTTGGTCCTACTAACAGGTTAGCTCAGGGACTCCCAAACTTACCTTGCTGGGACACAGCTGTGGCCGCTGCCTCCATCACAGCCACTCCTCCCTCCACCACCCACATCAGCAACAAGCTCCCACCCACATGCACACACCAGAGGAGCCTCCAAGCTGTACAGGCAGCACAAGTGCAGTCCTCTGCTGTGGTATACATACCACAAGTGACAGCAATGCTATCATTTGTCTTATCTACACGAAAAGAAATACCAACTATGTATGGATCGGATTCAGCGTCCACCCATGTCAGCAAGATCCTTTCCATTAATCCCAGAAGGATCTTTCATTCAGTTCTGAGCAGTATACAAAGCCTGGTAGATACAGGAGGCTACCCCTGCTTCCAAGTACAATTCATTGAGCTTGCAGATAATTCAATACAAATATAGTCCTGTTAAAATTCAGGTAGCAAGACAGCAGAGCCTGAGATCCCACAGCAACCAGAGGACACTGCAGGTCTGCAGACACTTGAGCATATGCATTTGGAAACATTCAATGGCACAGAGAGATATTTCTAGGGAAGACACAATGAAAAGCTTCCCTGTTATTACCAATTTGTTAGGGAGCCTAGAAGAAGCCAGGATTTTGTTTGCCAAATGTCCGGCAGATATTAGAAGTGGAATATAACAGAGTGCTCTGTTTGCTCCTGAGCAACAAGGTCTCTCCTGGATCTAAGGTGGACAAGTATAACAGGCCAGGGATCAAATACACAGGAGAGTGCCTCTGTCCTGAACGTGCCAGACAGTGTCAGGAGGAAAGCTGTCCACTGCCCAGGTGATACTTACAGGAGTCTGGAAGCAACAGTAGAGCTTGGTGAGGAACGGGTGGTTCCTTGCTAAGGAAAGGATGCGTTTCTCAGTCATGGTGCATTCAACATCATCATCTTGGAGAATGACGTCCTTCTTCAACACCTTCACTGCATAGAGCTGCCCACTCTCTTTCATCTTGGCGAGCATCACCTAAACCGAAGGGGAGGGTGAATCACAAGGGCTGAGCCCTCAGTCTGCATGAGCAACACAGAGCCCCTCGCACCTCTGCACGCTGGGAAGGTCAGTTATCTCATGACTGGGCTTGCGGATGCAAGTGAGTCAGCCTGCTAGCATGAGCATCAGCATACAATCAATGACATTTATGCTACCGTCTGCGGCAGGCTTCTCCGGATAGAAATGCTCACACATTGCTCCAGTGCCTGCCATGGGGCTAGGTGGTCAAAGCTGATCCACTGTGGCAGGGCAAACCCCCCGAGCAGTGCCATCCATCTCACTTCCCTCCTCAGTCATCAAACTCAAATGCGCCATTTCACATCGGCTTTGTGGCAAAGCAGAGAAGCGAAACCCCCATCTCACTGCATTCGAAACCACTGTCTTGTTTCCTTTAAAGGAAAAGTCTTTACATGCTCCAAGAAATGCTGCCCAAACGAGTACTAATGCACACACTTGAAATTGCTGGTATGGGCCCTGGCATGGAGCTGTTCCTTTGGTTGCTAACTTTTGTCTTTTTTGTGATATCCAATTCCTCACTTTGCTGTCAGCTTGCTTTCTCTTCCCTTTTCTCCCTGCTCCCTGTAACCTGCCTTGTCGCACAAAGCATACCCCACTGGACAGCCCATGTGCCACATCATGAAATAACTTCATCTACGTTGGAGCTTCTTAAATAAGGAATGTGGTTTTTCCCGAAAGAGCCACAAATAATCCTCACCTTTCCAAAACTGCCTTTTCCCAACACACGGAGGAAGGTTAAGTCTTTGAACCCAAGTTTGCTCGCTGAACTTTCACTAACGTTGTTGCCATCTTTCAGGCTGCCTTTTCCCTCACGTCTCAAAGTAGATCTTGAAACCAGTTTCTGCGGAGGAAAGTAATAAGCATCAGTCTGCATAGAAATTGTACTTTCGCTTCAGAGGTGCACACAAGTAGTCAACCTACCAACCTGGGCACCTAGGACCTGTTCAGAGGCTCTGTACGGCCACCGGAACAGAAAGCACGTTGGTACCACCACCCCCATGGCTGTGACGTGGGACCGGCCAGCCTCGGCACTGCACAGAGCTGTGCTGAAATGCCAAGACTGGCTCCTGACCTGGGCATTTTAAGCTGTAAACCCACTGCCCAGGAGACCCAGGAGGTACGCCTGCCACTCTCCACCCTCGCTCCCCAGAAAAGTAAGACAATTAGCATGGAAATCCAAGTCCCCTATCTAACATCCGAGCAAGGAGGACTGCATCGTTTCTGCAACATGTGAAGTGCTGGTGAGATATGGAACATGAGCAGATTTCATCTGAATCTCAGCTAGAAACCTAAGACTCTTACTCAAAGTCCAGTTCAGTGGGACACAAATTTCAAAATATTTTTCTTTCCCACAGCTGGGCTGCTGGATTCCTCCACCGCTGTAAATTCCATGGAAGGCTGTTCATTCCCACGCCAGCAGTGAGGTGTCCTCATTTTCAGGAATCGTACCAGTATTTAGCACACATTTCTAGAGCTTGTGTTTTTGCAGTATACGTAGATCAAGTCAACCTCCACAGTGCCCTCTGTTCACAGCTCTCCAGGTATGAGTACGCATATAAACCACGGGCAGTTTGTTCAGTTTATTAGCCCGAACGAAGTCACACAGACTTCTTGAGCTCCACCTTGTGACTACTTTGGTGTAAAGCAAAATTCTTCCTGCACAGAGGATTTGTCTTGCTGCCACAGAAATGGCAACCCCAGCCATGTGGAAAGAACCAAGAGCATTCAGGACAGCAAAACTCCCAACAGGTTTAAGCTTACAGCACAGCCTGAACACTTACCTGGAGCCTTTAGTTCACAAATCACAAGAAGAGATTGTTAAACACCAAGCACAGATTTTTATTTTCCTGGTTACATTTCCTTTTGACGTGCAGATTAGGCAAACAACAAATGTTAACAAGTGCTGATTTTTACAGAACTGAGAAGGGAGTGTGGGAATTGTGTTTTCCTGTAA
>NW_009259591.1:0-238 GCF_000687185.1 Egretta garzetta
AGGGGGACGCAAGGGCTTGGAACTCACCGCACCTCTCTCTCTCAGCGCTGCCAGGAGAATCTCACCGTTCAGACGCTTCTTTCTCCTTCTCTCCCTCTTCCCTAACTCCGGGCGCAGGGCTCTCCTACACCTAGGAGAATACAGGGGCATCTCACAGCTCTCGCAAGGCGATCGAGACACGGGGCCTCGCTCACGCGCTACACAGCCGTACCGCGCTTTGGGGTGCGCATACAGACCC
>NW_009259591.1:1130-9015 GCF_000687185.1 Egretta garzetta
CTTTCCCTGGTAAGAAAAAAAGAAAAAAATGTTTCACCCCCCGGCCCCGCCACCGGCCCCGCCCCCTGCGCAGCCCGGGGCCGGCCCCTTCACAGGCCACGCCTCTCCCCAGCACCCTCCCTGCCCGCCCCTGGGGCTCCGCCCGACCCGGCCCACGCCGGGAGCCCGGCAGCACCAGGGGCTCATCGCCTCCCCCCCCCGGGCCATCACCTCCTACCCGTCGCTCTGTCACGGCCCCCTCGCCCGCTGCAAAGGGAGTGCAAACGCAGCGGGGAGGACAAAGGAGACTGCGAGAGGGTTTAGGCAGTCACAGAGACGTAACAGACTCTCTTGCCTTTACAATTTCAGAAAACCCGGCACATGCCGTGCAGGGACACTTCCATAGGTAACTGCGCACAGGCAAACTCTGACTAGGGAACACCCTTTGTGCAATAACTCCATCCTACCCTTTTCCATCCCAAACTTCTCCTCCCCAGGCTCTGCCACATCCACGTGACAGTGCCCGTCGGACCAGAGATCCGGTTTTGTGACGCACAGGCTCTGAAAATCAGCTAATAGCATCTGCACGAGACAAGCACATAAAGCTATTGCACGTCTGGGAGTCACCCATCTTACCTGTGTGTTTTGTTGCGTCATGATCATTTTGATCACTATCACTACACTGTCTTGCCAGGAAACAGGAGGATTTTTCCCAGTGATGTTAATTTACAACACACTCTCCTCTGAAAAATACATGCTTTGCAGGGTGCAGCACACGAGCAGGGAGATGTCACTGCAGCTCTTGGCTCCTTAATTTCCTTATGCGCAGAATGGGAAGAAACACCTGGGAGCCACTGCTACTGAGGCCTCTCCCTGTTTGATTCCCAGAATGCACCCAGGTTATGATGATGGAAAAACCATTTCCCATTTTGGTGCATCTTCTTCAGCAACAGCTGATCTCAGAGGAAGACGGACCACAAACCTTAGTGCTTTACAGTTCATCGCAAGCAGCGAAGCTGGCCACAGTCTGCACGTTCCCAGGAGACAGAAAACGCTCCCCGAGCTACTGAGTCTTGGTGCACACAGCACAGTCGTATCAGCACTTCACAAGGCGGTGACACCATGAACTACAATAGCATTCTCCAGGCTGCAAATGGCGAAGGATGCAAATTATTAATTGGTCTTACAGCAGCTTTCCACAAGCCCTAGAGCATTTGCAGCCTCACCGCTGCTCCGAGATTCGTAAATATGCCCCAAGTTTTATCTGTGTACCAAACTTCAAGAGAGACGCCCCCCTCCCCAGGGACCCTGCTGTCTGTGCAACCAGAACAGACCAGCACCCGAGGGAGCAAAGGGAAGGGCAGAAAAAGAAGAGTCCTTTGGACGCGGCCATCCAACAGATCAGTGACAGTCCAGATGTAGCACCCACAACCCGACTGCCAGGCCGCCCCTCATGGTCCCACCATCACACACGCCACCTCCCACCCCTCTCCTTGGCAAGAGACGGTGCCGCAGTCCCAGCGGCAGCATTCATAGCACAGCAAGTACAGAGAGAGAGAGAGAGAGAGAGAGATCCCGCTTTTCTTTTTGTCACCGTTTACCAGATAAATCCTCCTCTCTCGCCTTCTAGGAAAGGCAGCTTCTCTTTCCCCCGTTTTTATTCAGTCTCTGGTATTAATCTCTCACCAAGACCACCACTGAGCTCACCACATCTTCCTCCCTCTTTTTATAGTTAATGAACAGATTGAACGATGCTAGTGCATCTCGAGCAGTCTCTTTCTACGGAGATGATGGTAATGTTTGTGGGATACAAAAAGGAGGAAGCCTGTACAAGGGAAATGACATTACTGCTTAATTCCCAAACAGAAACCAGTCGCTTGATGGCACACAAGGTATTTGTCATCTTTTCCCAAAACAATAAAGTCGCATTTGAGCGCTGCCTTACTCTGTGCCAGTTTGCTCACGAGGCTAGCTTCTACTTGGCCAACACTTCTATCATCTCCCTACTCTTTTACTGTCTGCCAACTTGTTCTCCTAAAAGCACCAGGTACTACCACCCTCACTCAGATGCACCGGTGCCTTACTGTAGGATGAACATTGCAAGCTGGGGCAGTACGGGATCCAGGAAAGAAATGAACCACAGCAGTGCTCCACCTCACACAGTATTTTGCCACCCTCACCGCCTGTTCCGTTTTGTTCAGCACATTAAGAGCCAACACCAAATTCCAGCTCGGAGTAACGATGGAGTCTCAATATGAGTATGGTCGTTCTCCTTTATTGCGCAGCTAACAAAAGCATATATAGGCAGAAAACAATAACAAACACACATGTCACACTGTGGTTGGTAGAATGCCACTACACACACGCCTCCATCGCTACCGTGATTGGGACAGATCACCTGTCCATGCGGAGGGGCTTCTCCTTCTCTTCCGGTCATAGTTCCGCCCACATCCGCTTAAGAGCAGGGGCTGTCGAACGGGACTAAGGTCCCAAACAGAAACCAGTCGCTTGATGGCACACAAGGTATTTGTCATCTTTTCCCAAAACAATAAAGTCGCATTTGAGCGCTGCCTTACTCTGTGCCAGTTTGCTCACGAGGCTAGCTTCTACTTGGCCAACACTTCTATCATCTCCCTACTCTTTTACTGTCTGCCAACTTGTTCTCCTAAAAGCACCAGGTACTACCACCCTCACTCAGATGCACCGGTGCCTTACTGTAGGATGAACATTGCAAGCTGGGGCAGTACGGGATCCAGGAAAGAAATGAACCACAGCAGTGCTCCACCTCACACAGTATTTTGCCACCCTCACCGCCTGTTCCGTTTTGTTCAGCACATTAAGAGCCAACACCAAATTTCTGAACCCCTCACTCCACACCCACCTTCACAGGAAATGCAACATTGCTGGCAAGGCAGCTACTACCCTCTCACATATAGACCGTGAATATGGCCAGCCTGCATAAGGCAATAAAAAGCACCAAATGACAAGCTGAAATGAGCACAGATTGTATAACATGACATTTGGTTTAGACATAAGGAAAACTTCTTTACTGTGCGGGCGACTGAACGCAGGAACAGATTGCCCTCAGAGACCGCAGTCTCCATCCTTAGAAGAATTCAAAGCCTTACCGCACCTGGTCTCCAGCAACCTGCTCTGGCTGCCCCGCTTTGAGCGGCGGGGTTAGACCACGTGCTCTCCAGAGGGCCCCGCCAACCTCAGACACACAGCGATTCCACGCTACCCTGCTGGCACATTAAAGCGCTTTTGTTTGAGCTATACGCAGGAAGGATTTCAGGAAGCTGCAGAGTTTCCTCAGACTATTATCACAAATCCAACTGCAGGATGCAGACGACTGCACGATTACTGTGTACACTGTCATACATAGATCCTGAGCTAGCAAGAACCCCTAAATACAATGCCTGCAGCAGAAAAGAAGATCTCACTCGAGTCTTAAACAGTTTTCATCTCCCAGCGGGTTAAAAGACGCTCTCAAATTCGCTGAAGTACAAAGCAAACTTTTCTCCACACGCTGAGGAATGAGCATGTACAAGGTACTTCTCTGCCTTAGCACCGTGACAGCTAATCAGGATGTGCCTTGTGCAGCTGTTATCACGGTCCAGTATCTTGCTTCAAGAAGGAGTCTGATGAGCCTGAGGAAAGCACCATAGAAAATGCCCTGCACGACTGCATATAAAACCATCTCAGCAAAACCACCCTGTTCCCTGCTAAAGAAGTAATCAGTTCCAGCTCCAATCTTCGTAATCAAACCAGACCCTTGTGCCAATTCCCACACACTCTCTTCGAGAGAGGCAAGCTGGAAAGCACGTTCCCACTCTACTGAGAGCCATTAACTTTCTCACACTGTCCAGATATCCCCTTCCGTCAAACTCATTCCTTACCCTCAGAAGTAGCACAAATTGCCAGCACCGTGCAGGTCTACCCGAGGTGAGATGCTCCCCGCAGCAGAGAGACCCGTCAGCTTCCCCGACTCGCCATCTCCACCATCCCCGCGTCACGCAGCCCTCATTGCACAGCTGTGCAGCAATACCCACAACCAATGCGCAAACACTAAATTTACACGGGCAAAAACTGGCTCAGAAACAATGGCAAATTGCACCCCTCATGAGGACAGATAAAGAA
This sequence comes from Egretta garzetta, assembly GCF_000687185.1. Classification (NCBI taxonomy): domain Eukaryota; kingdom Metazoa; phylum Chordata; class Aves; order Pelecaniformes; family Ardeidae; genus Egretta; species Egretta garzetta. Next base: position 5,250 of record NW_009259591.1, read on the forward strand.
ACAACACAACCTGCTTAAGTCATCAGAGGGATCCTGACTGGAAAACCGCTGTACATCATTGAGGCAGCAATCCCTAGAACAGCTTCCCAAGAGCGGGCGCCGGCCTGGACTACGCCGTGCCGCAGGTACGGCCTGGCCTTCGGGCCTGTGCAGCGCTGCACATATCCCTCGGCCGCAGGACATACCGAATCAGCTCATTGCAGCAGAAGAGGCTGCGGGCAGCTCCACCTCAGTACCAGGGATTACACCGCCCGCATAGCTTTGCGTTAATCAAAAAGCGCAGCAACCACCTCTCGTGCAAACAGACCTTCCTGCCTGACAACAGGAAGAATGAACAGAGCATTTGCCTTGTAGGAAAAACCTGTAATAGCTCTCAGGACCAAAATGGGGGATCCTCTCCTATGCCCGGGGTCTGCACTGTGTGCCGCACATCAGTCAGAGGCCCCCGGGATGCCACACCTCTCCGGGTTCCCAGCATCTAAAGAGACCTAAGACTACCTACACTTTTTTCTTTCTTTACAGAGTTAGCACTAATAAATACCTTCCCAAATGATACTTTACAGAGCAATTGCCTTTCTTATTGAGAGCAAGACAGACCGGCACCCGGTGCAATACAACAACCTGCAGAAGAAAACGCACGTAGATTTTCATCAGAGCTGGCGTGAACTTTTTCCTTTTCTTGGGTTTCCTTTGTTTTTCAGCTACACTCTGTTCGGCAGATGCAGACCAATTCAGCGGTGCTCTCAGCACCACCGTGCTTTTAAAAGCAGCACAAAGCACTAAGCATCTCATAGATCCATGTTGCAAACGTCTGACAAAAGCAGCAATTGCTACCTCAAGAAGCCAGATCTGCGCTCTGAAATGTGCCTGACCAGTTGCTCACTACAAGTTCCGTTGTCATTTTCTATAACCTTTCTCCCTGTGTTTCTGAGATACGGCATCAACACAACAATGCCCGAGTACCAAGGCAAGCTTGCTGGATTTTCCAGCCGTGGCCTTTTTCTAGATATAATACTGTTCTTTTAGTTAACACAAAACATCACAGCGGACCCTCCTGCAAGACCGAACATGAAACCCAAACCGTTTTCAGTTCGTGCTGCCTAGATTACCTGCCACAGGGAACAAAAATCCACCCCGAGAAATATGATTAGCAACACAACACAGACCAGAGTTTCTAAACAGGGATGAAGCTTTATTATCAGCCGCACATAGCCCACTGCTGAGGCAAACGGTCCTCTCCCAGTACCCTTCCACATCAGCCTCCGGTCCCCCGCTGCCAAAGTCTACGTTCCCCCGTGGCGCTCTGTGCTCCACCCAGGAGCTGGCACAATTCAACTGCAAAGAGGGCGAGGAGAAGCAGGGAAGGTTTGCTCGGGAGCTGGAGACAAACCTTTGACGGAAGAGGTTCTAACTATCACGTACCGAACGGGGGTGGTAGCAGTGGGAAGTACGCAAAATTAGCATCCTGCACAAAACAAGCAGCTCAGTAGTGGTTTTGTTTGTTTGTTTGGGGTCTTTGGGGGGTAGCAATCAAGTTGCCCAGGTCCTACGCTTTGCCGGTACGCGTGTTGGCTAGAGCCTCCTTTGGGGTGCGATCACAAAACCTCAGTCAACTTCACAATTCATTCATCACAAACTCGCAAAAACGCATCCTTTTGTATTGAGGACTGAACAGGCCGACGCTCTGCCAAGTTTTGCCCTTCACCTTCCCCAGTGCCAGTGATAAAAACACACGGTACCAGGTAAGGCTCAAGAGGTGCGCGTCCAAGTTAAAGTGACTTACCGCACGTTAAGCAGAAAATCGGCAAAACCATCTGGGAGACTGGGACATTCTCCTGCTTCCAAGACAGATGCAAATAGTATCATGTTTTGTGCACACAGGAAAAAAAAACCAAACCCGTATGTTTTTTAATAGTTAAAATGTCATAGAATCACGGCATGGTTTGGGTTGGAAGTGACCTTAAAGATCATCTCGTTCCAACACCCCCCTGCTGTGGGGCAGGGACACCTTCCACTAGACCAGGTTGCTCAAAGCCCTGTCCAACCCCGTCTCGAACACCTCCGGGGACAAGGCAGCCACAAGTTCTCGGGGCAACCTGTTTCAGTGCCTTGCCACCCTCATAGTGAAGAATGTCTTCTTGTATCCAATCCAAATCTACCCTCTCTCAGTTTAAAGGCATTACCCCTTCTCACTGCAGCCAGCTGTCTCGGCATCTGTGTGCTTTCAGTGGGAGCCAGGTGTTCGCTTCACGGCAGGCTAAGTCTCGCCCTGGCTGGAGTCTTCCTGCCCTACCTGCTCCCAGGGGGGAGCCCGTCTGGGACGCAGCAGGCTGGTCCTTACAGGCACAAATGGCACAAACTCGACCTGCCACCCAGACACAAGTCTGGCGAGACACGCTCTGCACTAACACTGTCCCGGCAGCAGAGGAACTCTGCCGGCTCCGGAGCCTTGATCTGCACCCCTGGAGCTAAGACACCATCAATAACCCCGTGCGTCAGGCTACCACAGCTGCTTGACTGCAGAGAGCACCTTCCTCCCATACCAGGAGCACGTACCCCTCATTTCTCGTGCCTGTAACTCCCACAGGCAAAGCAGCCCCCCCCTTCTGGGCTACCTGCTTCAGCCCCAGTGCTATTCTAGCAGAGCCCTCCTCTGCCTCCCCTCCCGGCAGCCTTTCTGACAACACCCAGTTCCCACTCCCCTCCGAAACTCAACAGGTGGGGGGGGATTGAGGAAACACAGCTTGTCCCGAGGGCAAACGTTAGCACCTTTTTAGCAGGAAAGGAGAGAAACACACCATCTAACACACCCCGATCAAGAGAAACCGGGCTAAATGCTTTCTGAGGGCAGCCTAAGAAAGTCAGCACACAAAGCAGTCGGATGTACAGTCCAAAGAGCAAATGTTTTCCTATAAGCCTTCAATAATTACACCACATCACTGACCCCAGCCACACACTCTGTAATCATGCCAATGAAGAACAGTTTCCAGGGAGCTGCAGCAGATGGATCACCTTTCTTTATCACCCTCCTGCCTTTTTTTGTTCAAGCCTTCCCCACCACATAGAAAATATCTGGCTAAATTTACACGGACAACCAGAAGCAGTCATACGACCTAGAAACAAGTTCACAGCACAGGTACACCACAGTAGGCGCCAACACATTTGTTACACAGACACAGCCACGCACTAAACAACGTCTTTCCAACGCAAAAAGGCCTGGAACTGACATAAATTAAGACAAAAGCACAAGGGGCTCTGTAACCCCGCAAAAGTCTCCCTACGCCTACACAGGCACACTTCCAAAAATTATCTGCCGGAAAATGCTGGACTGAGCCATTCGCCACAGTCACGCAACACACCACATGATACGACACTTGAGGTGGGCTGAGAGTTTTAAGGCAAGAAACACCTCCTCCCCACTAAGATCTTTCAGATTACAGATCTGCCATCTCTCCACACAAAATCTACCCGGCCAAAAGGTTTTCAAGCGGCCTGAAGCGCCATACACTGAAAATGATCAGGGAGAGACCCAGATTTGTCAACTGTTTGGGAAAGCAAACGATTCCTGACCAGGGCTTCTTTTATGGACCCACAGACCGTCAGCAGCCACCCCACCCTTACCTGTGTCGCTGCGCGCGCCACACCGCTCTGCCACAGCTGCCCAGGAGAGCCGGCCGGCCCAAACGCTCCGTCTTCAGCAGAACCCAGAGGAAGCGCCTCCCGTGATCCGCCCCAGCTTCCCTACCAGCCTCTTCTCCCAAACCCT
>NW_009259591.1:9756-10546 GCF_000687185.1 Egretta garzetta
GGCCCTGGCAGCTGGGGACTCTCAAAGCTGCTCATTCCGCAGAGGGCCCGGGCGAGCCGGAGCCAGCTCGCCACAGTGAGGGGTGCCACGGCCCGAGGAGACACGCTTGCCAGGGTGGGCCGGCCAGGCCAGCTCCTTTGATGGCAAAGTAGTGGGAAAGGCAGCACAGGGCTGGTTCACGCCCAGGCAAACCTGCTGCGTGCCCTCACAGAGCTGCTGAACGGAGACTCGTTTAGCTTGGCAAACACCTGTAAGATCATCAAGTCCAACCATTAACCTCGCACTGCCAAGTCCACCACCAAGCCGTATCCCTAAGCACCTCATCTGCCCAGCTTTTAAATACCTCCAGGGACAGGGATGCAGCTTCCTAGGCAGCCCGTTCCAGTGCTTGACAACCTTTTCGGTGAAGTTTTTTTTTCCTAATCTCCAATCTAAACCTCTCCTGGCACAACTTGAGGCTGTTCCCGCTCATCATATAGCTTGTTACTCAGGCGAAGAGACCGACACCCATCTCGTTTCAACCTGCCCTTGGGTAGCTGCAGAGCGTGATGAGAGCTCCTCTCAGCCTCCTCTGCTCCAGGCTGAACCCCCCCAGCTGCTCCCCAGCAGCCTGGGGCTCCAGACCCCTCCCCAGCTCCGCTGCCCTTCTCTGGACACGCTCCAGCCCCCCCCCAGGTCCTTCGGGGAGGGAGGGGCCCAATCCTGACCCCAGCACTCGAGGGGCGGCCCCCCCAGTGCCCAGCACAGGGGCACGCTCCCTGCCCTGCTCCTGCTGGCCACACCACTCCTT
>NW_009259591.1:11271-12491 GCF_000687185.1 Egretta garzetta
TTGCCCAAGGGCATTGATAAAAATATTAAACAGAACCAGCCCCAAAACTGAGCCCTGGGGGGCATTGCTTGTGACCAGCAGCCAAGTAGATTTAACTCCGTTCACCACAACGCTCTGGGCTCAGCCATCCAGACAGTTCTTTACCCAGCAAAGAACGTGCCTGTCTAAGTGATGAGCTGCCAGCGTCTCTAGGGCTATGCTGTGACTGCCATTTGTGACAAACACTGAGCCATCGAGGAAGGGAGCGAGCAGAAGAGAAAGGGGGCCGTGTCCTCTGGCTTCTGGCCAGACGCAGGTGGGCGCAGGCCTGGGGGGCCGCCCCGGTGATTCGCTGCCTTGCACCGCACCAGCCTGCAAGCGGGGGGCTGGCCAGCACCTGGGGACCAGTGGGCAGCCACAAGCAGAGGGCCTGAGGTTAGCCACAGTCTGGTATTAAGAAACAAAACAACCCACACCAAAACTGAAGCCTGAGATGTTGCAAGGCCAAGGTTATTCCTTGGAAACATAGGCGTCTGGGCTTGGCCTCCATCTTACCCGTTCCGGGTCTGTGTGTCATGCTAGAGAAATGGTATTTTCCTTGTGTGAAATGTAGACTGTTCATTTAGCTGTGCCCCCAGCAGTTACTGATATTTCCAAAGGCACTCGGCAGCTCTGGCTGATTATTATTAAAAGGCAGTGTATTTTGCTCACACAATGCCCTCTATGGTCAGCTGAAGAAATAATCTCTTTCCAGGGGACTGACTCTTCCTACAGTCCATAGCTGGCTTTTGTCTCTACAGCATTCAGATTGCCCTTTGTCAAGCTTTCCACCTGCTGTGAAACATTTCTGTTGTTTTTTTCCTACTTGCTCCAAAATGCCCACGCTGACCGACGCAGCTCTCCTTTCAGCCCCCAGACTGAGAAGACTGCCCCTGGGCTGGCCCTTACATGACGGCCAAGCCATTCCAGCTCTCAGCCTCTTTGTACCCAGCAGTTGCCGAGTCACATCCCGCTGCCTCCCCCTGCAGAACTGGTGACCCTTTTTCAGCCCTCGCCCTCTTTTCTCAGCTTGTTAGCCATTCATTTATCATTGCCAGCACTGATCCTGGCTGCAGCTCGCCCTGTCTGTACCTGTGAGCAGGCAAGAGTAGCTAAATGTCTCCTCAAGTATGTGTGGAAGACACACACGAGTAACCCAGCACAGACCCTCTGTAAGCACCTTATTTCACCCCCCCCACCCC
>NW_009259591.1:12830-14982 GCF_000687185.1 Egretta garzetta
CAATGAAGAGAAGACCTAGGAAAAATCTTGTCTTCCTAGGGCCCTGCTGCATTTCTTCTCTTCTTGCTTAAAACTAGATAGTGCTTTTGGTAAAAGAAGCTAGAAAATGTTGTATACAAAGGGTTGTCAGGCTCTGGAATGGGCTGCCCAGGGAGGTGGTCCAGTCCCCATCCTTGGAGGGGAGAAGGATAGATGAGGTGCTTAGGGACATGGTTTAGTGGTGGGATGGCAGGGTTAGGTTAACGGTTGCACTCGATGATCTTAAAGGTCTTTTCCAACCTAGGCGATTCTATGAAAGCTCATCATTCTTTTGGAATTGCTGACTATGATAACACCTGGACTGTCTTTGACAGGTGAAAGATATAAGGGTACCTTTGTACAGTGAATTTCTCTTCTATGGGGCTCTCCAAGGACTATGGGAAAGAAAGGAGCTGATTTGTTGAGGCTAACAATATTTAATTAAATAATTGCATGCAAACTAGTGACAATCGACATGGTACAAAGTTGCCCAAATCAGCTGTTAATCAGAATCACCTGCCAATAAAAAGGGGAAGAAGTCACCCCAGTGCCCCAAAGGTTTCAATTCCTGCATAAAGGGGTGCGGATGTTATAATGTGTAAGCCTGTAAATCCTTTTGTATTGAATGAGAGGAAACAGCCGTGCTGACACACACAGACTCTGTGCTTGCAGGCAGGTCGGACCCAGTCAGATGCAAATGGGGTGTTTCCTCTGTGCAACAGGGTCTGTCTGTCTCCCCAGGCTAATAGCGCCTCCCACTGGAGAGGGCAGTGGGGTCCTGTGAATTTACCCTTGACTGAGGGAAGCAGCGCCAAGCAGACTGGCAGCTGTGCTCTGCAGGGGATGAAACGGGATTTGATGTCAGATACACCTCTATTCCATGATTTGGGGGTAGCGAGACAACATTCCCTCTCCTTCTCCCAGATTAGTCCCTGACTTTCAAGACTAATCATGGGATGTTTTGAGTTGGAAGGGACCCTTAGAGATCACCCAGCCCAACCCCCCCTGCAGGAGCAGGGACACCTTGAACCACATCAGGTTGCTCACAGCCCCGGCCAACCTGGCCTGGAATGGTCCCAGGGATGGGGCCTCCACCCCCTCTCCGGGCAACCCCTGCCAAGGTTTCACCACCCTCACTGGAAAGAATTTCTTCCTTAGATCCAGTCTAAACCCACCCTGCTTCAGTTTAAAGCTATTCCCCCTTGTCCTGTCCCAGCTGGCCCTGCTAAAAAGCTTGTCCCCCCCTTTCCTCTGGGCCCCCTTGAAGCCCTGACCGGCCGCACTCAGCTCTGCCCGCAGCCTTCTCTTCTCCGGGCTGAAACACCCCACCTCTCCCAGCCTGGCCTCCTAGCAGAGGGGCTCCAGCCCTCAGAGCATTTTTGTAGCCCGCAAACCACAGGCACTTTCATGGGGCGGGGGGCACTTGCTGCCTGCAGGACCTGCTCACAGCAGCCCTTGGTGCTTCAACCGTGTTGCAACTCTTTCTGCGGAGCAAAAAGGTCTTCACTAGCATGAGTTCGGTTGCCTCTGCCCCTCGCAGAGGGTCAAAATTGGGACCCTGCTCTCCATCCTCTCTTCCCCCAGCCTGTATGGATAACCGGGGGTTACCCCGACCCAGGTGCAGGACCTCACACTTGGCCTTGTTGAACCTTATGAGGTTCACACAGGCGCACCTCTCCAGCTTGTCCGGGTCTCTTTGGATGTGGTTAGGTCTTCATCCGGGAAAGGGAAGGGTTTGTCTGCTTTATCCATGAACTGCTAAAAACACCCAGCGGTAGCTCGGGATTTGACAGGTCTCATTTGAAATGAAAAGCAGCTGAGATTCCTCTCTCCTCCCACCAAGCAACAACCTCCGTCTGAGCAGAAATGGCTTTCACCTGCTGTGGTCCCCAAGGACCTTGCAGTGGAGGGGGGAGAAGAATTTTTATAGCTTTATGACAAAGTGGGAGCTAAAGTCCTGAGAGATTTAAGCCCCTCTGTGATTTCTGAAGGCCCTCTGGAGAGCTGCGTGTAGCTTTGGGTTTAGTCACCTCTGACAGTTTGACAATTTTAATTCCTCGGGATTATGCAGAAAGCGTGGGAAACAAAAGACAATTAAAGGCAGCTTTCTCAGCTGTAGCGTAGCACGCCCCCC
>NW_009259591.1:24508-36312 GCF_000687185.1 Egretta garzetta
AAATACATCCTCCCTCCCCATTTCTTGCAAGGCAGCACAAAGCTGGCACTCTGCATCTCTTGAGTTCCCTGTGCTTGAATATTGTAGCACAGTGATTTTCCTTCCTGGCACAGGTTTGAGCATTTCTCTTTGACGACTTCACTTCTCGATCGAGGGCTGAACAAGCAGGAGTAAATCAAGAGATCCAGACAGATGCGCGCACCCCGGTATGCCCTTTACTGAACACTGTTTCCTCATTTTGTTTCTCTCTGCTGAAGTGGCTGCACGACCGTGCTCATACGAATGGTTCCTATAGATGTGGGGCTCCTTAAGTGCGTAGGATCTGCTGAGGTGAAAGACCAAGGAAAATGGCTTTGCACCACGTTAGATTAACATATTTTGTGCGTGGTGCAGTTTCAGGGAGAGAAGAGGCAGTGCTAAAGAGATAGAATGCGATTTGAATAGAACGAGGAGGTTGTGCAGACAGCAGATGAGAAGTGGTGAAATGAATGATAAAAATTTGACAGTGTGAAAAGCTTTTTAAAAAAAAAAATCCTAAATCAGATGCAGCTCTCTGTTGACTGCGGCTTGTTAAAAGGGCTCATTTAGGACAATGGGATTCTCTGGTCTGTGTTGCAGGAAGGGAACCTCAACGTGAAATAGGGAGCTGAAAAGAGGGAAGCATCTTTTCCTAGAGACCTTGTGGCAAGAAAAAAATGTATTGTTGGGGGTTTTTTTGGGTGTGTGAGCATCCAAGTTTTGTGTATCAAAGTCCTGTTTCTCTTCATCCTTTAAAACACATGTGTGACCTCCTCGGGTAGGATCTAAATTCAAGCTTTCTGAGAAAAGATTGTTCCTCTTGAAAAATGAGCATCTAAAATCCTGAGTTTTGCTCAGGAGGAGGGAGTTAGTGGGTTTGTATGCAAACTTTGATTTGTGAAGCAGCCCCTGCTTGGGTGTGCTTACATGCAACCGTGCTTTCTTCTTGTTCCGTGAAATGATGGAATTCAGGTTTACCGGGGGCTCAAGCCTCTCTTCGTTAACAACTAGCTAAAGTCCCTCTAAGAGGCAGTGATCAAAACAGAAGGTAAGCCTGGAGCAGCTCCCCAAGCTGCAGAAGAGGAAAGCGCATGCGTAAAGCTCAGCGGCAAGTACTAATCCTCAGGGCCCTGAGCATCTCTTTAAGTGCAGCTTGGGGGTCGAGAAAGTGGGGAAGGATGCGAGGGATTGCCGCACCCAAGACAGGCTCGCCTTCGAGCCGACGTCACAGGCCCGCGCATCCGTAATTGTGCGCAGCTGCGACCCGCCTTCCTCGAACCGTTACGTCCGGGTGGCTCGGGGACCTGGGTCACCTCCAGGCGAGAGGGCAGGGTGTTACTCTGAGACCCAACACAAAGTTACTTTCTGGGTTGGGCCAGCAGGGAACAATCGAGTAGTCGGAAGCATCCAAAAACCCCTCAGGAGTCAAGAGCCCCCACTCTCGTCATCCTCTCGTAATCAAGAGGAGAGAGTTTATTTCAAGCAGGAGCGCTCTTGCTGTGGTAAGTAACGCCACACATGGAAGGCAGGTACCTGCCCACCGCCACCTTTGGGCCTTGGACCGGGTCCAGTGGCCGCGGTTGCTTCTTGCTATCATACTAGCTAACCTTTTAACGGAATCCATAGCACCCACTCCCCAGCCACTCTGAACTTCGCTCTGTCAAGGCAGCCTCTTTATTCAACTTCGAATGGCCTTTGCAAACGAGCGCTCAAGACGGACGCATTTCCAGAGCGCTGAACGCAGAAAGCAGTGAGAACTTTCATGTTCTTGGAAAGACCTGAACACCACGCAGAAAAAAAACGCATTTTCATGTAAAAAGTGATTTTATTTTCTCTTTTCTCCAGAGCTCCTAGTGAAACTTTACTTTATGGAAGGGGAAAAAGTATAAATCGGGCAAGCTTATACATCAGTAGTGAAACATGCCCTTCACAACGTGGCTGCGACCCATCCTTGCAAACTTGACTGTGGTCCTAGCACTTGATCTTTGCAATGACAGAGAAATCTGTATTGTTTACAGAGCACCGAGATAAAGAAACCTAAGAGGACAAGATGACCACAGATACAAAATAAATTAAAAGCATCTGTAAAAGTTTCTTTCCATATACAAAATAACTTTTCTTTCTCGGGGGGGGGTGTGTGTGTCATTTTAACTTGTTTAAATTGATGTAGTCTGTACAAAGATTAACATTTCAACAGAAATAATTTAAAAAGGTTGTTTTTTACAAGGAGAAACGGGTCGCTAAACAAAACATCAGTCTCCTGCGAACTGCTGAGCCTCTCCGCAGAGATGAGTGTGCGAAGCTTCTGGGCCAGCCCTGCAGCGGAGCACAGCGATTCGCAACCCCAGGGCCGCTCAGCACCTCCCGAAAGGCGCGCTCTGCTCCTTGCGAGTTCAGGGCCCCCAAAGATAAAAAACAGAGTATGCCCCCCTCAGTGGAACGGCGTCACCAGTTGGAACGGGCCGTTCTCCTGGGTCAAGGTACGGCGTTGCAGAATAAGCAAGTTTTGTTTCGCACTCTGTATTTTGCACACTTACCGTGAGATTCCTTACGCAGCTTCCAGGAGCTTTCTGCAGCGGCCTCCTCACCGCCTGCTCCTCACTAGGGACTTTGCTCCCAAAGGCGCCTATCTCAAGAGAGACCTAGCGTAGCTCGAGACATTCTCCTGCCCACCTTTTGAGCCAACCGTGAAAACAGCCTGTGAGCATCGGCTACTACATACTTAGAGGGGAAGTGGAGCCATTTATCGATTAATAGCATTTCAAAAAACAGAAGAGGTGGCAAAAGCTGCCTGTGCCAATTTAAGATGAAAATGGTGGCTGATAACACGAGTTGGACACGAGAGATCCCTACTAATACAAAGTCACGTACAGAAGTCATTGCCTGTGCGATTAATACATTACTGATGCTAGACATGGCTTCATGTAGAAAGATGCATTTACAGGTACAAACGCAAAGTGCAAAAGAAGCCTGGATTCTTTTGGGAAGCCTGGCTCAGCGACTCCTCACCTTGCACGGTACCCGTTCCCCCAGCGCCTTCCTGGGGGACCGACTGCCCTTCTCCAAGGCAGCAGTCTCATTTGCGGTGTGGTGACCCCCCAGCCCTCCCGTCGGGAGTTCGAAAGCTGCGAGGCACTTTCTCCTCTGCCCTGTGTTTGGGAAGGTGTAGTCTGGCGCCGTGCGAAGGAAGGAACGTACGTCCTGTAGTCCTAGCACAGGGCGACGTGGGGACAAATCCAGCCCTCGAGGGCTGCTTAGCAGACCTCCCACCCTTCTACTCGGGACAAGAGGCATGCACCTCAAGAGCCTCAAAAATACCACAGAGGAAATTATTTTGGCGGTCAGACTGTTTCTCATCACCAGCCAGCTCACCTTGGACAAAGAAATGGGACGTATTGGCTCAAAGTTGAGGTTGCCTCACAAAGCTCTTTGAAATCTCTTTTGCTACAAGCCCTCCAAAATTTGAAGATTAGATTTAGTTAGGTTTATTGTTTGAGCCTGCGTGCTTTTTTAACACTAGCCATCATCACACTGAATTGTGCAAACGATGGACTTACCCGTGCAGCTCTTACAGAAGACAGCTATCAGACGCCACTGCATCTGTTTTTGCTTGCAGGGCCCGATGTCTACTGAAAACTTCCAGCTTAGCCAGTGGCATCCCCCACGCATCCTAATGACACCGGGCCCCGCAGCGGACCAGCGGCTCAAAAGCTGAGCCCTAAGGTAGAAGCAGCCCATGCGCATCGCTGCTTCTGCCTGCCCTTAAAGTCAAGACAGGAGGCCGCTCAGCTCCGCCCCAGAGACGGGCTCTTTTTCATTACCAAGACACAGCCACGAAAAGCTCTCGGTTGTCCGCAACTGTCCCGTCTTTTCAGGCAGGAGAAGAGCACAGCCTTTTTCCTCCCGTTTCTAAGTCCATCCCATTTGCACGCTGAATGCCTGCCTTCTCTCCTACATATGGAAGCGGGTCATGTGAACCTCGATCCAAATGTGCGCAGCTTCACTCTTACGTGCTCGGAGGGGCTGCAAACCTAACTTGCATCTGGGACTCATCGGTGGCGTTTGGTGGGTTTTTTTTTTCTAAAGTTAAACTCCCATCAGCTTCCACGGGGACTCTGTGCAGGTGAAAAGCGATTGCCGAAAGCATCCCTAGGGTACCCATTCCACCTCCACACCTCTCGCACCCTTGCACGCACACATTACTCGGGTCGGTAAACGCGACCGCACCGGCGACCAAATACAAAAATCTATGACCAAGCGTTCAAACTCACCTCAAATAGCTACGAAGTGGCAAAAAGGCACGCACGTAGGAAAACCGTTGTCACCTTCAACACGCTGAGGAATTGCTGACTCCAAAGTAGAGAATTTAACCCCCATGAGGATGGGGAATTAATTTATTCCCTATGAATACTTGCCCTTTAAATACAGTATTTCAGAGACTCGGTCACGTAGGCAATTTACAGGGAAGGTTGTCTGATGTCTACTTTTAGCGCAAACTACAACATCGCTCTCACCAGCCAAAAGTGCTTTAAAATGCATCACCCTCCATCGATGTTGCCGCTGGAAATGGAACCGGGGCTCTGTCTGAAGTACTTCTGTGAACATTTACTCCCTAACAGAACACACTTTTTGCAGCTGTGCCCGAGATTCATCTCTGTCCCGCTTGTAGTTTCTCAACTGAATTTTTTGTCAAATAAAGTAATTGAAGGAACATTTTCTGTTTTTATTGTGCAAAACCTGCTAGTAAGGAATCTTAAATTGACAGCATAGGTACAAGAAATTTGATTTTCAGAGTAGAAGCAAACGAAGGAAAAGAAAAAAATTACTATCTGATTGATTAATGCAACAACCGAAACGGACCAACCAGAGGCAGCTTTGATCAAATCATCCTAGTGAAGGCCTAGGGGTAAGTTATTATGCAGCAACTAATTTCACGTCAGGAATTAACTACCGTGATTTAGTCACAGATTATTTGCAACTATATTCTAAGAATAGGTGTTGTGAACAAGTCACTCAGCCGCTTCACTGAGCGCGATAAGTTCATACTCTTGGCCCGCTGAGTTTGCATACTGGCACGCAAAATAAGTCTTTGCTCTTGACATACCACAATTATACACGTGGCAGTAATGTGCTTTGTGCTCCCGACCGAGGGCGCTGACGTCTAATAAGCTGAATTACAAAAAATATGTCAATGAAAATGAATACACACATACAGTCGGGTGACACATCATACCAAGGAGATACATGTCCAAGTCAGCTTATCTAAGGCTCTTCGGATGTCGGATTTGTTTTTCTTCCTTGCTGCACTACTCAATAACCTAAGGCAGAAAGCTTAGCTTTAAAACAAAGAATGGTATATTTCTAATCTGCCTCCCTGTTAGTCACCACAGGAACGGAGACAAAAATTAACAGCTACTGCTGCTTCCAAAATCCTGTACAAAAATAGATCAGTATGTCCTTCTGGCAGTCTCAAAAATCTTCTGCAAATTCCTCTTTCATCTTCTGCTTTCAGCAGAAACAGTCAGTCCCCATTGCCAAGGCTCGTGTCTTGCTCAAATTCAGAGACGAATGAAGCTTGTAGTCCCGTTCCCTGGAATTGCTATTCAGAGTCCATTCCATTTCCATCTTCTTTGTTTGGATTTGTTTACTTTTTTTTTTCTTTTTTTGTCCAAAGGAAATGCATTGGCAGTGCAAACAAGAAGTAGGTATCTCCACTGTCATGTTGGGGTACACCTTAAGAACCACGTTTTTATTTTCATCAAAGAATAAGATACTAAGAGAAGACATCTTGTCAGGAACGCAGCAAGGCTCGGGAACGCCTGGGATGACACCGACGGCTCTCACTATGCTCTGGATGGTGGCATGGTTGGACGGCTTCAAGGCCTGCAAGAAAAAAGATAGAGCAGAAAATGTAACTGCACCCATGTTACAACGGACTCACGTGCTCTTGGACAAAAGCTTTTTTGAATAAGGGCCCTGTGGGGACCCCAGAGGAAAACCCTTCCCAGGAAAACACCCAGGCAGCAGACCTTGCAGCGAGGCGTACCTATAGGTCAAGGTGGTCTCTGCCGAGTGAATTAAGTTACACGTGGACTGCAACGTAGTCATAAAACCTGTTCATCTGGGAGGGAGGCAGAATCGAAGATGTACCTATACGCCTCAGCAGTAGTTGATAGGGGTGTCAAAAATGTCTTAAGATACAGTTTAGATTTCTGCATCACTTCTGCCTGCAAAAGGAAGCGAAAGCTCCGGTAGCATCCGGGCTTTTTTCTCTACTCAGCTGCAGCGCGGCATCCTCCACAAAAATAACTGGGAGCCAAAGAGATCTCCTGAGAGTGCCCATCAGCTGTCAAGAGGTAATACATCTATCGAGACCCTATCTCCCGTCGCCAGTAGCACTGCAATTAAGAACAGGTCTCCGAATATGCCCTGTTAAGGTCTCATCAGAAACCCTTCCCCTGGAACATCCTGTCATGGTATGATAAAAGCAGCATCCCTGCTCGACACAGGTACGGTACGAGACAGAACCACCTCCGTGCTGGCGCCAAGTCTGTCTGGAGTACGCTGCCCCGGGCCGTTAAGGCGCAGCCGCGAGCATCGCTCGCTGTGGCGGAACTCTGCTTCTGCCAGCGGGAATTTAACCGTGACTGCAGCAAAATCCCAAGGCGCGTGCTTCTCAGAACACCGAAATCCCCTCAGAGTCCCGAACCGGCACGATGCCCTGCACAAGGCGGGCGAGTTCGGCCACTGCCTACGGGCAGAGATTTTCTTCTAGGAGGGAGGAAGCAGGGGAGGCCGAGAGGAGGAAAAAACGTCGAGCTGGCTCCCCAAACCTGTGAAGGAGCCCAGCTGTGGCTCGGGCTGCACCTGCTGAGCTGCACGCGTCCCGGGGAGGCTCGCTGCCCTGTTGGGTTCCGTTAGAGACGCATTACGAGCGGGGCAAATGACCTCAGTTACGAGCCGTCATTCCTGACCCGGGAGACGGCCTGCCCGCCCCGTGTGCTCTGCGGCATGACGCAAGCCCAGCACACGTGGGTTTGACAGACGTCACACCAGCTAATGGCAATCAGGGAAAGGGTAAGGCCAGAAAATTTGGAGGTGGGAGGGGGGAGGCGGGAGGAGGAGGCACGTCTGTTCTCAATTACCCGACAGGCTGTCAACTTTAGGAGCTCGCCCTCGGCACAGGAACATTACGCACCCATAGGCACAGATCGGTTTGTTATTGCCCGATGGTTACAGTATCACTCTGCAAACATGCGCTAGATATTATGCATGGCTCAAGAGTGACACATGGCTCTAGGAAGCGCTCGCTTCACCTTCTCATACGATTTAGCTTTTCATTTTCCCTTTGGAAAACAAGGTCATTTTGGTTTTTTTGCGATTAAAAAAAGGCACACAAAAGGAACCATTTGAATTGCAACACGGACAGAAATCTACCAATTGGTTTCAGGGAACCAGACTCTCAGTGGCTTTCAGTAGCCCGCTCTCTCAACAAACTGGTGCTCTGCGCGGTACCTGGCAGCAGATATTCGGCTGTGCTGTGTCTCAACTACAGTGCTCTGCTGCTGTAATGCTTCAACCCAGCCGAGTCCAGTGAGTTGCACAGAGAAAGGCCGGATTAGGCCTTTTTGTAGGAACTGGTAGAAGAAAAGCGGTGTCCTGGTTACACAGCCTTGCAAGGCTTGCGCGACCGGCTTAGTTCATGGCAATCAGACCTTCCGCTTCACGTCAGCAAAGTCATTTCAACTCCGTGCTTTATTTGCCTACCCACCTCTCCTGCCATCCACCTAAGTCACAGGGCTAGGAGCGCATCGCCCTTCCTTGCTACTCACACGCAACAGGCGCATAAAATCCAGAGGAGATTTCACCAGTCAGCTGGCCAGGATCCACGGCTTTTGGATCCACTCGGTCTGTCACAGAAGCGATTCATTTGACTCTCCTGCTTACCCTTAGAACGCCCCAACGGCTCCCACAGCTCCACAGAGTCCCTCCGTCACCGTGACGGCCGTGCCGCACGAGGCACCCGCTGTTGCCAGAGCGCGCTACGCTGACGGGCCCCAGCGTGGGTCTGGCAGCAGAGACTCCTTCGAGGCATGACGACTACTGTCTAATAAGCCATTTTCTGGGTCTGGCTTGTATTGTGTTTATTAAGCAGGTTAATGACAAGTGCACACATCATAAGCACTGTTCAGGAAATGTTTTACGGCCGTTCGGGTTCTGGACAAAAAACTAATACCGTGTAATATTTTTTTAATTACCTTTACGAGCCTGACTTTTTACTAGCTGTTCTAACCACTACTCCTCGCAGCACGAGACAAAGTTATCGCTTATTTACTAGATCCGACCGTGTAACAGGCGACCAGCTGCCTTTTACTGATGCAGGGAAGAAAACGCCTAATTTACGGTAACGGGCAGTGCAAGAGAATCAATAAAGAACGTACCTTTGGAATTGGGAACTGGCATTCCCCCGAGCAGTAATAAGCATCGAAGGATTTCGGGGAAATAATCCACTCGCTCCAGCCAATGTCTGCAAAATCCACCTTGAGATAGCGCCGGGCGCAATACCTTGGCTCGTTCCACTGCTTCCTCCTCGCCTTCTTCAGCGTTTGCTCATCGAACTGGAGAGTCTGGCTCTTCGGGTGATGGTTCTTCCTCTGCTTTTTCTTACTCTTTGCCCTCTCTGCTAATCGTGGCTGGAAGGTTTTGTAGGGCTTTCTGTCTTCCCATCTCTCATCCTCATGGTACTGGTACTCGGCTCCCGGAAGCTCGTTATTCTGTAACGGCAACAGGACGTTTACAGAGCGTTTTCGCCGCTGCTTCCCGAGGCTGCTCCTCACGTGGTTTTCTGGCCTGGGAAAGACCCTCGCCAGAGGATGACGGTGCCCTTGCAAACTAGAGACCACGCTCTCTGGCTCCGAAATAGCAGAGTCGTTGGCATAAATCAGAATGTAGGGTTCATAGCGAGAAGGTGCCCTTTGCCAGGGGTGACTGCCGGTCAGATCCATTTTGACACCGATCAGAAGATCATTGCTGTGTTTTGCTTCATGCAGGAGCCGAGTGATATCCTTCCACTGCCAGGAGAGGATATCCTGGTAAGCAGCAGAGACGTTTATCAGGAAACGTCCCAGGCTCCGAGTCCGGTTCCCAGCAGAAGGGACTGTCCAAACCGAAAGATGTACCCGAATTTCAGGTTTCCTGCGCCCGTGAGGAGAACAGCCTCTGGACTGGGAACAGTTCCGCTTAGCATGCAGCAGATCGCCGACGTAATAATACACCAAAGCTGACAAGACGTTTTCAGACTCGGTGAGCGACGTCAAGTTAAAAACATACATCTCCTGGCTTTCAAGGCTCCCTAGAAGAAGAAATATTTACATAAGAATACGGGCATTTCAAAATGTTACAGAGAAAGCACCGAGTTGCTTTCTAGTTTATATGTCAAGTTCACGCGAAATTTTCACGCGCCGCTGGCTTAAGCCACTATTCAGAAAAATAACCAAGCTGGTAAACTGGTGACTGCGAATCACACGCTTTCCGTCTGATTTCCTTGTAATACCTACCTCCATCCAGAAATGCTCACACATTTCCTACCGCTCCCTCTGACTTCGTGGAACAAACTAAGTCACAGGAACACAGCTCGGTAACGGATGCACTAAAGACTTTATCTATCATCCAGAAATTTGAGCAACGCCATAGTAAGGTTTTGCTCTTTTGTTTTCCTCTTTCTGTAACGTTTCCAACCCCCTCCCCTCTCAAAATGCACTTAGGTGACTATGGCTGCCCTGTCCCGACTAAAGGTTTGTCTTTCTGCATCCAAGACAGTTAGGGACTTCAGTGGGACATGGATGGCACTGAACCATGCCTTAGCCCAGACCTAGCTGAAGCTGGAGAAAGGCTTCGCTAGGCACTGGATTGCCTGTAAACGTCCACGATCCTGTTGAGCCACAGCCTCAGTTGGAAAGAAAAGATTTGCTTCCCTGCTAGTAGAGGCTCAACGTGGCAGCGAGGAAGAGGAAAAGCCTGGGTGCAAACGGTGCGTGACGCTCAGCGTTGCCACAGGCTTTCAAGCGTACTGCCAGGTAAGTCACTTAAGCTCCGATCGCCAAGCCATTCAAACGACGAAAGACGACTAGCTGGTTCCTTTAAACCTTTAATCTCTGCTCCACTGTGATCCGGGCCTCACCTACAAGACAGGGACTTTGGGGCCTGGGTGGCATTTATTCTTCGCTTCTAAAGATGTCAAAGAGACTATTAAGGAGGGACCCAGACCCACGTAACGTTCGGTACAGCTACCTATGTGTATCAGGATGCACACCAGGTAAGCAAACACAGAAGTTACTACCTATTTCAAAACCTAAACAAAAAGACACACCGAAATCCTGTGTTACAAAGGATGCTTCCTCCCGAAATGAACCATTCCTCCATTACAGTAAGACTGATTTACCGGCCCCTCAAGGGAGGTCAGTGACCTCCGCATGCGCAACTGGGTCTTCGGGACCCAAAAGCCCTTCGCGAGGGCAAGGTCAGAGTTGGGCACAGAAGGAAAGACAAAGTTATTGGCAACGGCCTTGCACGCAAAAAAGGAATGTCGCTCGCCTCTAAAGACGGGGGGAGAAGAAACACTGGGACGGAATCACTGTTTAATCGTTTCTAAGGCTCGGACGTCAGCTCTGGAGAAAGACATGATTTGCCACGTATCATGAGCTGCAGACACACAAGCTGGTCTGACAGCCATTTGGCTAAGTCAGACGCTAACCACAACCGAAGTTTCCCTCCGGCATAATCCTTTCCGGGATTCCTCCAATTACACTGGGTAAATTTCGTCATTCCACCTAGGACATTTCATCAATTTTCACGCCAGTCAGAGTTAGAAAGTATGTACTAGTATAGCTGAAGGCAGGTGGGCAACACTAGAGCAACCCCAATAACCAAAAGAAAGCCAGCCCAAAATGTCTTGCCTTTGTGGGGCGGGGGGTGGTGGCAAAACGCGCCCACTCGCCTCCGTGCAGAGGGAAACGAGCCAAGGACAACCCTTCCTCACGGTCGGGATGTTCCTGTATCGATTAGGAGGGACATGGGGGACAGTGGGGTTTCCACAGCTGTGAAATCAGAGAAGTCAGCCTAACCACAGGTATCCCGCACAAACCCGAAGATGCTCTCCTAACGCGGGCTGATCCGCGAAAACAGGCGGCTGACCACTCGGGTCCCCAGTAGGGTGCAACGGAAAGGCTTGGGGGTAAGGTTTAATTTTTGTTTTAAAATCTCCTGCTTGGACTGCAGTTCCGTCTGTCCTTCAGAATGAGAGAAATATACATCTGAATGTTAAAGTTGCTATTGAGAGCTGTACAACCGGGCTGTAAGGAAAGTAAAGCAAAGGTACGGTCTGCAGCCCCCCGCAGGGCCGGAAACAACCTAGCACATTAGGAAAACAAGGGAACACAGAATTAAATGCTTCTCTGACATCATGGCCTGTCAAAACCCTCTCTAGGGGAAAGAAGTAACAGTTTACAGAATTTTGCAAGGGTTTTGCCTTTTTTTTTTTTTTCTTCTAATGCCAAGCACTGACAAGCGCAGAGATGACTGTGGCCTAGGGAAGAACAGACTCCCTGCTCCACCCTCAGAACACTGTAGTAAGTCCCCTGCCCAAGCAAGAGAAAATGTCATTTCCAGCACTGATCTTTCAAAGATTTTGGCAGCTTTACGTTCTGGGTGACATTCTGTGCTTCCAGCCTGCGATATCCCAACTGCTGACGCCACCATTCGGGTAAGTCCCACCAAAGACTGTATTC
>NW_009259591.1:36328-44748 GCF_000687185.1 Egretta garzetta
AACCGATACATTAAAAAAGCCAGAAATGGTCCCACTAGAAAGACAGAACCCTCCTCTCCCCAATACATCACATACATTGCTTCATCACATTTGGGAAAAAAAATACGCGTTTCTCAGTGAAAGGGGAAAAAAAGGCCAAGTAATTTATGGAAGAGACCCCCGTTTACACATTCAGCCCAGCCTGATGGAGGATCACACGGCTAAATTCCCAATAGCTGAAAACTAACATACCAAACCCATCCCATTTCTAGTTATTCCTTATGCTTGGGGAGCTAATTCGCTTTGACTTGAATCCTACTTTTAAATCCTCAAGCCCAAACGGGCTGCTTATTACGTTTGTACTAAGCACACACGAGGACCTGACCTCGGCTTGGTCTGTAATCACCGATATAATAAGGTTACTATGTCATTTGGCAGAGCACCAAGTACATCAGTCTTAGGAACCAGAATATATGATGCCTCATGAGCGCCTGTTAAAGAAGTTATCATCTGAATCACCGTTGTATGTTGAATGACAGGTTTTGATTTTAATTTTTACTAAGAATTCCACTTAAACCAATACCGCCTATTCAAAATCGGCATATTGCAGTGAAACGCAAACCAAGCTGCTTTTGTTCATAGAGAAACCCCAGCTGGCGTGAAACAGACACAGGAGGAACACGTAGCTCCCGATCAAAAGCCCAACTCAAGAAGGCACCCCTCGTATTTAACTCTACGCCCGCGACCGAGTGCGTGCAGCAGGTGGTGCTATTTCCTCACCGAATGACCTCCAAGTGAAGAGTTTTCGTATCACTCAAGTCTGCAAAATCATCTTGGAAGCAGTTACTAGGGGTCAGCACAGAAGTCCTCAGATTTGCTGGATTCCGACTCAGAAAATCCCAACTGTGTCACCTGGGTTTCTGTCACATCCGAGGAACGCTGTGCCCAATACATCCGCAGTGTGACAGCGATACCCGACTCTCAGATGTGAGCAACGCACTGAAATAAGCACTCCCCAGGCTAGTCGTCACCCTTAAAACCGACAGACACATCAAGGAAGATTCAGCTTTAAAGCACCTACACATGCACCTTTTCCTCAGGACAATTTCATTTCATTTAAATGAAACTTTGTCCTTAAACCCAGGGGACAGAAACTGCTTAAAATCTGTCCCCACAATAACGCAGTTCAAACTGTTAGCCACGGTCAGGAGCTTAGGCTGAACTTTTCACCCACGTCGGGAGGTATCAAGTAGCATCTAACCACATTTTACTGGGATGCGGGAAGCTTTCCATGAGCCTCATCCAGCTTGCTCTACTGACACCAGTGAAGTTTTGCTGACTGACACGAGCTGAAGCTTTAGTCTTTACAATGACTTACGCCGATAACACCTCTGATATAAACAGTCGGACTGACCGACTCCCCCCCCGGCTAATCCCCAAGAACCCCAAACAAAAACCCAAGCCAAATCCGATACCTTGTCAAGGTTCGGGAAACGGTATTTCATAGGATGCTGCCACCGATAGCTCCGTGTTCGAGCAGAGGGGAGGAGGGGGTCGGACTGCAGGGTGAGGTCCTTCAGCGACTGCTCAGCATCCAGCGGAGAGAGGCAGACGGACTGAGCTCCGCTAAGGGCCTCTGGACGGTTTGCCCTCTGTAAAAAGACCTTTTAACGTTTCAAAGGCAACAAGATCTCCTTGCCACAAAGCCCTCTATTGGTCTAGAAGGATGAAGTCAGCTTTGCAGGTGAAAGAAAGTAAAACGCAGGCCCAGAAACCCATGCCCTAGAAGATGACGGCGTCACAACAGCTGTTCTCTCATGTTTTCAGTACCAAGCAAAACCGGTGAAAACCGCAGCTTCGCAGCAGCTTTCCTCGTGCTAGTTGCCCAGGCAAAAAATGGTCTGTTGGGGACACAGACAAGGACCTAATGCTGAACTATGACCCTTCAGCGCGATGCTGGGCAGAAGGTCCCCCCTCTGCCTGGGTTGGCTCTTGGGATACAACAGCAGTGGGAAGGTCTTCCAAACCCCGGGTGTCCCAGCACTGCAGGCAGCTGCTGGAGCAAACTCGCAGTCGCGTCCACCGCCTTACTGCCCGGCACGATTCTGCCTGCTCTCTCTGAACAGCTCTACTTACTAAACCTCACGTCCATTTGCAGCAGCATACAATGCAATGCGGAGGCAGCTCCGCTGAGCAGCAGTCAACTTCCCTGGCTCACCTGACACGCTTCCCGACTCCAAGAGCAGCAGATTCCTACCCGAGCACCACTACTTGAGCCAAGTCTTTTAGCGCTTGGTTACTTCAGGTGAGTTGTGTTAACTCAGCTTTGCTCTTCAGAACAAAATATGAAGCGCAGAAGACTTCTCGGCAACAAAGCACGTAAGGAGGAGAGGATTTAAGAGGAAACAGGCAAAGGAAAAAAATATGTGCCACAGAACTGTACGCAAGGAATACGCGGCTACCTTCCAGATACTATGGGGCCAGATTTTAACGGCAATCTCTGCTCCCCGTCAAGGGTTCACTGTACGTTGCTGCCAGTCCGATGAGGAATTGTCAAGACCAAGCTCTGCGGGACAGAGCTCTCTTGAATTGCAACAGGCAAGACCTAGAACCACCGCACTGTTAGCATTGCTCGCTTCTACAGTGCAGAGCTTCGGAGCGGCAGCCGTGAGCTGAGCAGAAAGGTACTTGACAGGCAGAACATCTCACTGTTTTCACACAGAGTGTCATCTGGAAGGTACGAGCCTGAAATGCATAGGCTACAGATGTACTGACCTCCTCAACCCATAAGCAAATCAGTCACCGGCGCGCTCTCCCCTTGCTCGAATGAAACCCAGACCCCGGTAGCACCACGGCAAAACCTGTAGCGGGCCAGCGCCGCTTCCCCAGGCTCCTGCACAAGCGACGGCAGCGCTCTCCGGGGCGGGGGGAGAGGGGAGGTCCGGTCTCCCCAGGCCTGAAGCAGAAAAGCCTTACTCTGTCGATAGCACAGGCGGCTGTCACCCAGCCGCCAAGTCAGGGTGTGCCCGTCGCTCGCCGTTTGGGGTACCGGAGATGCCGGCTTATTTACCGATGGCTCAGACCAGAAAGCAACCCAGCTCTCCTAGCAGTACAGCTGAAGTACTCGTACCCGCTGAATCTTCAGAGGCACGGCCCGTGCGCCCTCGCCTTCCCGCAATAAGCTGCAGCTGTATGAATTGCCTGTTACGGGCATTAAAAAGGTATTTTAAGAAAAAGCAGGAGGTCTGTGGAGACTGACATCACCGGCATGGACATTTGCATGTTACAAGGGGCATTTCCAGGCATCAATAAGCTGGAACGAGTCCACTAACATGTGGCGTGTTTACCTTTATAGAGGATGCACTGACACTTTTATGGACTGCCGAATCTATCCCACGGGTGAAAAAGGATGCAATAATGAGGACTATTTAGTTATATAGTCATCGTTAGCCATCATTTAAATGAGATATTAAAGTGGCGCCCTTGTGCCAGCGCACAGTTAAGAATGTATCGGCGTTTCCGTTGTAAAACTTTGTTTTCATGGGTTCACAGCCCAGCTACAGAAGTTCACTCGGAGCTGGGAAATGGGACCAAGTTCCAGAGCAGAAACACAAATTTGGAAGCCAGATTTCTTCTGTTCTCCCCACTTTGCTCTTACCCCATCGCTGCTTCCCCCTTACCAACGGGAGTATTTTGCAGAAGAAGAAGATAGGATCCGCTTTTCTCTTTTTAAAGAGCACGGGGATCGGTGCCAAACTGGCTTTATTAATTCTTTCAGCAGAACAGATAAGGTCACGGCAGCTAGTAACTTGATATACAAAAGTAAAAAGCCGACCACACCGATTAAAGCCAGCGGCTCCTCAAGTAATGAACTTTAAGAAGCGGCGATGGTGCGTGCTCAAGATCTTACTTATGTGTGGGTTTTATGATACAACAACCACAAACACGCACATTGCGCATCATGAATGCGCTGCACGGTAGGCACATGATCTCTCTTCTATTTTAAGCAGAAAGACCACAGCAGGTCCGAAAGCTAAACACCACATCGGACTTGAAGCTAGCATAAGCTAAGCACGTCGGGAGGGTGCATCGATAAAGCACACATCTCTGGGAAGGGTAACACGAAAAGCCGACTCCACTCCTTCTTGCAGTCATGATCAATTCCACCTCAGCTGGTGGCAGTAGGTCGGCTCTACAAAACCCAAATCGTGCGAGGTCTGTCCCCTTGAGGCCAGAACTCTTCACACGTGAAGCGACGCGCTCTAGAAACCGTGACCGACGGGGCGCTGTGACCACAGGCCGTCCGCGTGCACGGCAGCAGGTACCAGAAGCCAGAAAATTCAAATTCCGTGTCTGCTCCTGAGAGGCCAAACCTACACATCCTGCCCATCTGCCTTACAGAAGGTTTGCAAATTTGGGCCCAGCCTGCCCAAATCACAGCTTAATGGTTTTCAAGTTCCTTCTGCTTAAAAACTACCAGGAGGCTGCTCCTTGCATTTTATTTATAGGGGCACAGAAAAAAAAAAAAACCCCACCCAAAACCCCAACAAACCAAAAACCAGCAAAAACCCAACCCAAAAAGCACAACCGAGCCACACGCACGGTCTCCTGCCTGGATGCTTTTAAAGATCTTGGTACAAAAGACCCTTAGTGTTACTAGAGCTCGAAGGGGCTAGGATTTGGGCGACGCTGGTCGTTGCAGGCTGACGGCGGCCGGTGACTAGCTGGCTTCCCTGAGCAGCACTCCGTTTCCCCTGTTTGCGTGGGCACTTCGTACCACAACAAAGGCAAGGAAGGCGTTTTGAAAAGGAGGGGAACATAGTTCTTAAACCACAAGAATTGGCCTAGGGGCAGGTGTAATGCCTAAAATGACTTGAAATTCAGTCAATAAAAAAGAGTTTAAAGTAATTTCTGACTGTATAGCTTTACTATAACATCATTAGAGGGACCCTTCAATTAAAGTAGAATTTTTTAAATTACTCATTTGCCAGACATGTTCCTTTAGCAATGCTGCGATTAAAAGTGCTTTCAAAGGCAAACAAAGTCTTGCATTTGAGGCTTTTATCTTTCCGCTCTCTTTTATTTTTTTCCACGCCATGCCTCTCCTGCAGATCCTAAGCCTCAGAAGGCGCAGATCAGCACACCTCTACAGGACGCGCGGAAGGCAAGCAGATTTCTATCGGCCGGAGGTCTGGTCATCCAGCGGCTTCGCTCACCGGCAGGAGAAAAGAACGGTCGCGTGCACAGACTCGACCGTAGTTTAAGGGGACACTTGCCAGAACTGTCAAGGAGCACGGCTCTAACTCGCGTATCGTCTGACCGTCTCCCAGGCTGTCTCTTTAGAGTCACGAGGGATGAAAAACCACTCACTGTCTGTGCTACCCACAGGTAAACAACGGGAAAAGGCTCTGTCTTGGGACGTTTACTGAAGCAGAGCTCACGGAGAAGCCTGACCTACAGCAAGACAAGGGCCGCTAGCGCCACCCCAGAAACACCCCGCCCCGACGACTCAGCTGCCACAGAAAGCACGGGCTGAACACCCTTTGAGGCAGGAACGTAGAAATAGGTTAGAGCAGTCAACGAGAGAGAGCAGTGCTGGAGCGCAACTAGTTATGCTGTGAACGATGTTCATCCTTACCTCACTTGCAGGGGATCTGGGGCCCGCGGTTTCTTTCAGCTTTGTCACGGCCGTCAGAGGTTCCTTTTTTGAGTGACTCAAACGTAACAACTATGTTTTGAGATAATTTAGCGAGATTAACGGAAAACAAACTTGCCCGAACAGAAGATCAGAAGAACACTCATCAGAATCGAAGGCCAAAACCCCCAGCCCAAACAACAAACCGCTACCAATAAACCAGCCTAGCCGCGAGATCTGGCGCGACAGAGGTTTCAGGGAAGCGTAGGACCGAAGCTTCGGAGGCGCCCGCAACGGGCTGAGGCTCTCGTCCTGTCCCCTCAGGGGACCGAACCACCGAAAGAGAAACCTGCATTTCACCGTTGTTCGGATGCTCCTTCGGATTAAGCGCGTGTTAGTCCTTTCGCGTTGGCTGTCCCTTGCAAGACCGCAGCTGCCATATGCAACACCGCTTTTCTTGGACTAGAAACAGGGACGAGTTTCGACAAATCCTGCCAGTTCTTGGTGTCATCGCACATAACACTTACCTTACAGGGTCTCAAAAATTTGTCTGGTGGGTTACCTGGGAGATCTGGGCAAGGCCTTTCCCACGTGCTGCGGAAAAGCGAGGACAGAAAGGTTTCACAGCCATATCCGAGTGCTGTGTTTCAGAAAAGAAACAGTTGATCTCCTGAAAATACACGATTAAACTGCAAAATGTATGGGTAAACTGCAAGTGAAATCACTAAAGATTTCCCTCAAGGTCCCTTGCTGTATACGCAGGAGAAACCATAGAATCGTGTGGGCAGGTTCTGAGGGAAGTTCCGCTCATCGCGGACAAAAAGCTATCTCCTGAAGTGGCTGGCAGCAGGGCTGGTAAAATGTGCTGAAGGAGCAACGGCAACGTAATGCGTTAATTTAACCCATGCAGCCACATTAAGGAGAAGGGGAAGCCGGGGGCAGACTGCAATCTGCAGCCGACGAGTTCCAGAGGACCTGGAAACAAACTGCCTCGCAAGGGAAACGCCGTGGATGTGCCGTTCCCATCGCAGGGCTGGCCAGGCAGTCAGGCGCAAGGAAGAAGTCGGAAACCAGAAAAAGCCTTTTCACTCCCCACACCGCCCCGAGGAAGGTTTGATCTGGAAATATGCTCTGCTGCCATCAATAACCACACAAAACGGGCTGCTGCGGCCTATGATGAGAGGAAGACAACAGCTAACTGGTTAAGTGTTTTGCATAAATACTTATAAAAGTGTCAAAAAACTTATAACCAATTCCAATTTATTGCTTTGGCACTTGAAACGTGTAAGTATTGGAGGAGAAGGAAAGGGATTAGTAAATTGTGTGTTTATAGGACTGCTGCCACCCAATGTTAAGTGAGAGTATAAATATAATGAGAAAGACCACAGAGATGGGATTTCAACCAAAGGCTGAACAATAAATATCTTTCATCAGATATGCTTCAAGGAGCAAATATCACTCTGCTGGGTTACACCATATCCTTCCCCCCCCCCTTTTTTTGGTGATTATACCTTCCCCTCTTTCATTGAGGGAACGAACTGCTTATTTCAGAACGAAGCAACATGCATTAAAGTTCACACGGCAAACAACGGTCACGTTAGAAAGACAAGGGAACTCCTCTGTAGGAGCAGCAACTGGGGAGCTGCCCAGCCTCCCAAACCAGGGTATTCACGCCTCTAGCCTCTACAGCCTCTCCTGTGGACAGAAATACTTGCAATAATGTACGATGGAGAGCATTTGTAGGGCTGAATCCTAAGACACCAAAGCCACTCCATTATTCACGGTATTTGATCTCTGTGCAGAACTGTCCCGTAGTAAATGTCGCTGCCTTTGAAGAATCAGAAGCAATGACTCGCAAAGAGACCTAAGGGACGTCTGGCACCCAGGCTCTCTGTTTTCTGGGAGAGGAAGGAATCAGTGCAGGTCACCGAAACTCCCAGAAAACTCTCAGTTTTATCGACAGACACTTGTCCACTGGGTCAATCCACCAACGCAACAAAAAATACGAGAGCAGCAAATCAGGCTGCTACGTATGGTGCGACAGTTGTCATACAAACAGCAAGTTTTCGGGATGCAGTGGATTTAGGAAGCATATCCCAGCGAGGGCCGTGTGTGGGTTCCGGCATTTCCATTTAGCCCTCGCAGAGGTCAGATAAATAAAAAGCAGAACAGCGGAGTCGTTGGGGGATGCAGCGCCAAGACAGTGCCGTCTTCCCTTTCTGCTAGGACACGGTTCTTTTGGGATGCTGCCATGTCCCGCACACACCCCTCCCTTTACCAAAAATGACTTTACATTTTCATAGATCTACCTGCGCACGCCAGCCTGTACACACGGAAAGAGCTAAGCACCGCCGCCAAAGACGCCGAGATGTACTATTTACCATGCATAAATTATGCTTCAACGAATCCCCAATTGCCAGCACTGTCACCAACATCTCAAAACCTGCACTCTATAGTTAATCTAAATGATCGCCAAACCACGCTGCTGCTCTAGCACATGCAAATCAGCCCCTGCCTGCAACAGAAGCTACACATGCAAAACACCGATAAAAGGAGACTCCGGAGAGGATACGTTAATTACTCCACTTCCCTCATATGGTACTCAGATATCATATGGCAGAGCTGCTGCGTACAGAGCTGAAGAGGCAAACCCTGTAATTCATACACGGGCAACAACGTAAACGTTGAATCCTAAAATACGCGACTGCTGCTGCAGGAAGCATTACTTCTCTAATCCTTTCCTCATCTTCCTCCCTACATCCAGCTGGCGGGCACCAGCCCAGACACAGGGCTCCTGGGGCCAGCT
>NW_009259591.1:45494-57095 GCF_000687185.1 Egretta garzetta
TTTTTCCTTTGAGGGCGGGTGGGAAGAAAAGAAAAAAAGTGGGGTGGAGGAAAGAGCCACGGTATAAACCGCCCGTCCGTGCCGGTGCTGGCAGGGAAGGCGCCGATTCCCCGTGCTGTGCAGGTTGTTTTTTGGGGAGAGGTGGAGGTGTTGCTCTCCGCGCGGCTGGATGCTCGTTCCCCGCTCCCGCTGGTGCAGACGCAGCCCGGATGAGTTTTGGTGGGGTGTGTGCGTGTGCGAGCCCGCGGAGCCCCGGCGCTCGGGCTGATCCGTGCGATCAGCAGCCAATCGCACCGCCTTCTCCTGCGGCCCCGGCTGCGAGCGGGAGGCAAAGCAAAGGGGAAACCACCACCCAAAGGAAAGCGCGCACACATGCGGAGACAGAGCGAGACTCGGCTCTGGAAATTCAATCACTGGCACTGACTGCGTCCCCGCGGGCAGCCGGGGAGCAGGGTGGTGGGATGCTCCCCTTCCCACCTCCGCCTTCCAAAGGCTGTAAAATAACATCATGGCAATAAAACAAAAATCACGAGTCAAACCACACTCAGCCTCCTCCCCTCCAAAATCGCAAGGCTTGGCTGGACTCGGAGCACGGTCCGTGGCAGGCAGGTGGAAGGGACGCTGGCCCGGGGGCCAGGCACGCTCAGTGGCGCTTTGTTTCCTCCTCTGTCACCCTCCAACCCGGCCAGGGCTTGGCAGAGGTGTCCCCAGCAGCCTGGAGCCCACGGGAGGGGACACACGCCGTGCCCAGGTGAAAGGAGGACGAGCCCTTTCAGGCACATAGCCCTTCTGCCAGCTGCAGGGGATCAGGCAGGGAAATCCAGCACGTCCAGCCTCCTCTGCTACCGCAGGGCACACCAAGGTGCTGCTTGCTCACCTGAGAAGATTTCGCACGCTTCCTGCCTTTGCTGCTTTTCACCACCCAAAGGACAGAATTGTCTCACCACTCTTGCCGGTGCCACAGCCTCGGACAACACCCCATTGCATATATAACGTCGCCCCTTCCAAAATACGCTTGGCCGCAGAAAGCGTGCCTTACCTCATACATCTGGTGGGGGAAAGCACAGGAGGTGGAAGAGAAGCCTGGGTGCATTTTCACGGTTTATGAATCTGTTGGTTCACAAGAATGACTTTGTTTCTAACCTGAAGAAAGGAAATGAGACAATTGGCTTGCAGATCAGCCCGTAGAGCTCAGCACACGTTATTTCCATCCACGTTTTCAACGAGCTACAGAAAGTGTATCACGAGCAAGCACTACATATAACACTAAACCACATCATGTATCGGAGGGTGAACTCGCCTTTTAAATTCCGCTGAACTTGGGATCGGTAACAAATACTGTTCTGCAGCTTTAATAAGCCCGTCTGTAACTGCAAGGGGCAAGCGCCTGCCGGCAGGTAGGAAGGAGAGAGAAGACTTTCAAAAGCACAGTAATGATTCTTACACGCTTCTCTGTTTGAGTGCTCAAATACCACACGTGGCAGTGTCTCATTTTCAAACGGTTTTGAGGCATCGAATATGCCATACGCATCTAAAAATATTACCCACATATAGGCAAACCCGCACAATTTCAATACTAATGCTAACAGTAAGAAAGGTTAACTACGCTTCTCACTTCTCTGTGTAAGAAACTTACATTAGTGCAATATAAGGACGAGTGAATGTACATTACCAAAACATTAAGGCGTGGCTGAGCTTTTGGACACAAATAATAAAACCAACGTGGACCTCTGCAGGAAGAAAACGAAATGATTTGAACCGACAGCTAAAAAATTCAGCCCAAGCA
Source organism: Egretta garzetta (assembly GCF_000687185.1). Lineage (NCBI taxonomy): Eukaryota > Metazoa > Chordata > Aves > Pelecaniformes > Ardeidae > Egretta > Egretta garzetta. Next base: position 47,281 of record NW_009259591.1, read on the forward strand.
GCAGCCTCTGGCTCATATCCACTGTGGAACAGTCAGTCCCAAAGAAGAATCTGTAGGCCACCGAAAGACTGCAATTGCTATTTCAACTTCAGTCACGTTGTTTTCCGCTGGTGAGAGAAGGCATTTAACACCCCCCCAAAGCATAACTGAATCCTCTTTTAAACCTACTGTGCCAAGTCATCGGCCATGAGAATGGGATGTTTTGCATACCCAACACATCTTCCAAACTGCAGCCTGACTCCCGAGACTGGACCACTGTAAATCAAGAGCAACTTCAGTAAAAAAAAAAAAAAAACCCAAACCAAAACACCAAACCAAACCAAACTACTCAAGAGAAAGCGTGTATCAAACACCATACCCCAAGCAAAGGAGGATTAGACAGGAACTAACTTAAGTTCAGCACGGAAGCTCAAGCATCCTATTGCTGAGCTTTTATTTAAAATCTCCTAAGTATTAGCAGAAAACCCCCTTTATGCAAAATTAATTCAGAATTTGGCTCCCAGAGCCTTGCCCCACCACTCGACTGCAGCTGTTGTAGTTAAGATGTCTAAATTGGAAATTTAGCCCCATACACTCCTATTACAGCTGCAAGGAGAGGACGCTCGGTGTGAAGCAGAACGGAAAAAGTGACTTCTCAGGGCACGAGGTGCCTCTCTGAATCCCCCCCTTTTCAGATGGCTGTTGCAGTTTTCCGAGAGCGCTGCTGCAGAAGAACACGTTGGGTTTCAAATACCCCTTGCTTCTTCATGGATTGTCCCCGCAACACGGCGGGACGCTCGCTACACGCAGTTCTGTGCCTCCCAAAGTTAAAAAATTTCCCTAGCTCAAACAGGACACAAGGTATTTGAATGCCAGAGCGCTGTGACTGCCCAAAGCAAAGCAAACCAGTACAGGCAAGGAGTTACTCCTCATTAGCAAATAACAGCTGGCAAACTCTCGGACGTGACTTCTGAGATAACAGTGCTTTTGCACTTCTCTATTCTTTCTTTTCCATTTCTCCCACGAACGTGCTGCAAGCCACTAGCAGGTTTAGCATTGTTCAGAGCACAAACCTTTGACCGTGTCCCAGAGAGCTCACAGCCTGACCCCAGAGGTTTCAGAAGAGCTGTGCTGGTTTCTGAGAGAAGAAAGAGGCCCCCAAAGCCGAATACGTAACTGCATTGGTACCACGTGCAACGGCGAAGCCGTGTTCCTAGCCTTGGCAGAGGGGCACGGTGCTTCCATTATAAATATCACGGAGGTAGAGGCACCCGTGGGCTTCACCCTCAAAGCAACGGTTCTGACAGAGAACCTTTCTAACTGCAAGCATCGGCGAGTGCCTCTGAAACTGCCCCTTCCTCTTACGGACACAGTATTTCCAACCAGGAGGCACGCTCTGCTTTCTGCCTTTGGTAAAAGAATCCGAAAGATCAAATTCAATGGGTTATTTTGATAATGGTCAGGCTCCAGCTGCTTCTACAACCCTATAATAACGTGTGCGCATACAGCATTTATGGGACAGGACAGGAAGCGGAAAGAAGTAGTTCACAAGTGGACTGGGACGGTGATGCATCAGGAAAAGGACACGCTGGGGTAAATGTCCAGGCCGCCCAGCTCACCCAGCACGGTTAGACCGAACGCCCAGGTGAAAGGACCGTGCGACCGGTATTGCCAAACGTGGGTGCGTTACGCAATAGCCCTACCCAATCGCAGTAGCCGAGACAGAGAAAAGGACCCAGAACCAGTTGAAATAGATCAAGAACATTAAGAATGACGCACTGACTTCCATTTAATCTTTCTCTAAATTCGTCACTAATGAGCGATAGCTCAATGCTTTGCGCTCTCTGCACTGCTTTGCCTGCAGATACTAACACACGTGACCTCGCTCAGCATCTTCCAGTGACGCGCCACTCCTAACCCGCAGCAAGAAAGGCCCCGAGTCAGTGTTAGCTTGCTGGGGCTCTGGTAGGAGGGAAGGGGGCTTTAAGCTCAACAGCTTCCCGCAGCCGTCCCAGAGCACAAGGCAGAGAGCAGGGAAGTTCCTGCAGGAACCCTGCCAAACAGGGGAGGAGCTGCTCCCCCCGGCTTTGCAGCAGAAAGCTCCCCTGCCCGCAGGTAAGTCCTCCACTTCTTCACGTTGCTCTCACGGGGCACTGAGGGACAGATGACACCGAAGAACTTGCCTGTGTTCCAGTCTTTAGTGACTGTTTTCACAGTGGATGAGATACTCTCTCGTGCAATATTCCTGTCCCCGCGAAACCCAGCACACGATGCTTTAACGCTCTCATCAGTATAAGCAGAGCCCAAGCTTGTAATTCCATCCTGCTCCCTCACGCGTGCTAAAATTACTCCATAATTCCACTAATAATAAATATCAGGCTTACCATGCAGCACTTCAGCAATGCACTACGCAAAACCAGAGCTTACCCCGCACCGAAAGGACCATCTATCTGTTTGGGATGGTTTAGTCATCACGACCCCTCTGGTCTGTAAGCTTTCCTCTGTGTCTGACCCACAAGAAACCAGCTCGTCCCAGCGGCTGCGGTCATTTTGCTGGTACGACTGCCTCAGAACTTGGGACTGTCCCGGTATTACCGACCGAGATGGCATTTCCGTTTCGGTTCGGACAACGCACACCCAGTAAGCGTGCTACGGATGGACGCCTGGACAGCGATGCTGCGCCGAAAGGACCCAGCCTCCTTCAACGCCCTCAGCTCTCGCCGTTCTGCGTGAGAGACTGTGAAACACGCCGTTCCACCGGTCCCGATCTAGCGAGGGAACCGAGTGCTGGCAGGAAAAAGCCACGCTTAATTGAAACTAAGCGGCTCAACATCCACGAGGGTGGTTTGCTATCCATCACCTTATCACAGTTTTTGAAGCACGTATTAAAACGTGTGCTCAGCACCGTGCAGAAAGCATCCCTGACTACAAGCTTGCATTGCGGCTCTCCCGCAAAGTACCACCACTTTTCAGCGCAAGTCAAGGCATTATTAAAACGGGGTAAGATTTTCTTCCCACAGCTCCTCTGAACCACTGCAACAGGCACGCGGGGTAGCGCGCCGAAATGAGAGCCAGCGGACCTGCTATTCTCAACCACCTCAGGGACTTCCGGAGGCCTGACAGAGGACCACGGCAAGCACTCGCTGTCATGAACCGCGCGCATTTGTGGAGATTAAGACGCCTAGCTTTAGGCGTCTGTTTTCCGGCTGGGTGTCCGTGACGCCCTTCTCGTCAAGGCAGGGAGAAGGATCGCAGGAGCCTTTCACCTCAGGCGACAGCTTGCCGTCCGCGCGACTGCAAAGACGCTCCTGGAGTCGTACCGCTGTGACTTTAAAAGGTTGGAACGCTACTCCCGAGGGGGATCGTGAGCCCCCGAGATGATTCTGCAGCCCTCCTCTTCAGGGGCAGCCAGGCGAATACGCCTAAGAGAAGCGCTCTCAGATTATTGCTCGCTTTTGGAAATACACCTCTTGGCACACAAACAGCAGTCTCTGCCTCTGAAAGCCATATCTGAATGCGCTGATTGCGGGGAGAAAAATCTTTCATCAGCTGATGAATATTCATCGCTACTGGTTGGCACCCTTAATGGCCTTTGATGAGCTGGCAGAAGCAACTCTGCTATCCTGTCGGGCACCGTTTGTCTTCTTTCTATCTATCAATGCTTATTGCTAAGATATGGATGTATTAAAACATGGAGAGGTAGAAAATGGTTTCATTTCAAATGAAATATTTTGGTTGAAATAAATTGTGGTTGGTTTGTTTGGATTCTGACTGCGTCCCCATCTGAAATTCTCCACGGGCATCTTTTCAGCTCAGTTTCTTTAACATTTTACAAACAGCCACGAGAGCTATGGAAAGAACCTGTGGTTTGGTTTTCAGTGGATATTTTGACACTGGCGCTACTTCCAGAATGGAAATGTAGTTCTGCAGTTTTTCTTAATATACTTTGTGGCCTGCGTCCTGCTCCAAGCGAAGCAGATGGGTGCTCTAGCCTGGTTGCGCTGACTGGCCCAGTTTCATAGGGCCGAGGTGCTTAATGACACAGTGAAGTCGGCATTTACTGATACTTTTTACTACTGTGCTTCCTTCTATGACAAAAATTAATACTAATTTTAATTGAGGCAGCAATTTCACGTGCTTCCAGTTTAGTTTTTGGTTAAAAACTGAACAAGTTAAACATCTATCTTTCGAAAAGCAAAAGGTGAACTCCCTTGGAAGAGACTCTGCTAGCTCTTGCTTTGGAAAGAAGGAAGAAATAGGATGCCCACGGCGCTGCTCTGACATCTTAATCCTTTCTACCAAAATGGCCAAATGAAAAGGTCAGATCTGAATCTCTTCCCAGAATAAGGGCAAGTCCAGACTCAAGTTTCACCCAATATGACCTCAGTCTACGCAACAGATCGACGACTATCAGAAACTAATCGCTGTCGCCTATCGGTGCAACGCAGCTCCCCAACCGCTGAGGTACGCCCCTGCATAGGAAAGATGAGGATGGACTGATGGGGCACAGGAGAAGGAAAAAAAAAAAAAAAAAAAGATTACAAACACAGAAAGGGGAGAGCCTTAGCAGTAGCAACCTGCAAGTGAAAACAAAGTTTTTCTTACACTTATCTGGCCAACACTACTTAACTTGCCATCCAGCAAACATCCACTTCTGAAGGAGAAACAGGGTTGGCTTTTGCTTCTTATGAGCCTGTGTGATCTGAAATGGGCCATGTGCTCCCAACACAGCTGCAGAAGGGCCACTCAGCATCAGGAGGCAGCAGCGTTTGGCCAACACAAGCTAGCCTAGGGGAGCTGGACAGCCTTCATGCCTCCTCGCAAGCCATGTCAAACGGTTTCACCCAATATGACCTCAGTCTACGCAACAGATCGACGACTATCAGAAACTAATCGCTGTCGCCTATCGGTGCAACGCAGCTCCCCAACCGCTGAGGTACGCCCCTGCATAGGAAAGATGAGGATGGACTGACAGGGCACAGGAGAAGGAAAAGAAAAAAAAAAGTCTCCACCCCCAGATCTGCCCAAGTTACGTGGTCAAGAGGAGGCGCACCAACAGCCACATACCAACCAGCCGCACTTCGGTCTCTGGGAGAGCTCATGGAACGTGTCTGCTCATGACACATCTTGGGGCACGCGAGACAGAAGAAAGCGACTGGGAACAGTCAGCATGGATTTGCCAAAGGCAAACCAGATGTGACGCACCCGATGGCTTTCTGCAAGAAACCAAATGGATTTGCAGATGGAGACGACCAGTGGGCGCTTACCTCAGCTTTAGCCAGGGTTTTGCCACCATCTCTGACCAAATCACCGTATCCAAAGTAGGACATTACCATCTGGATGGCTGAAAAACTATTTAAATGATCAGACTCAGGGGGTTGACATCCATAGGACATACTCGGCTCCGGAGGCCAGCAATAAGCCGAGAGCTGCAGGAGCTGACACACCTCTCGGCGGCCGAGACGAGCCAAAAGCTTGCGCTTGGCTTTGCATCCATATGCAGTCAAATCCTGAGGTCTTTTCTTTGGGCCAAGTCCTCAGCAGACACAAACTGAAGGGCTTCACTGATTTCAATGTTACACGCGCAGCCAAAATTCACCATATTATAGTAGCCATGCTTAAAAGACTGGTGGTGTTTTTTTCCGAGACTCTTAAGAAGATACTGATTCGCTAAGTAAATGAGTATTACTTCAATGATTTAAGCTCCTCATGCAAGCTTTTGACCTAGGAAGTACAAAAATGGTTAATAACAGTTCTTAAATTTAACATCTCAGCTTTTCGGCTGTCAGCAGGACTGATCCCAATTATGCCTAAAGAGAAACTCGGGGGAAGGAACACCTGAACTCGTCCCTGAACACAGGTCCACCTGGTGACAGCTGACGTGCACCCTGGACAGCTTTTTAAGTTTTCTGTTGATAAAGGCAGAACAAACAATTGAGAAGGCTAAGCAGGGTTAAAGAATGGGTTGAGCCCTAATGTTGATGCAACAGCAGTAGAAACGAGATCTAGTCTGAACTTGGTGCAGAAGCACTCTATGTTATTTTGCATTTTTAATGGAGATGACTAAATGTTGCATTAATTTCTTATTTTCCCTCTCCCCCCCTTTTTTCCGTCTCAGTTTGCAAAACGTAGCAGCTCAATGGCATAATCATCAAAGCAACTGTGGAATAAAAGCTTACGTACCTTTCCCGTGTTTATAAAACAAGGCAAACATTTCGGTATGATATACTGACAGGCTCCCCATCTCAAAACACTGTCCAACCTCCTAAATCACCGCTTTGGAACACCCATATAAACTCATCTGCCCTTCTGCACAGTACACAAATCATTTTGGTACAAACGTACAAATCAGGTCTCAGTCAGTCTGGAGTGCAGGTCTCTACACAAAACAGCTGCAGGAGCATGAAAAGCTACAAAACACGCAGACAGACAGAAAGAATAACCATCACCACATGGGACTAATTCTGCGTACGCACCGGTGTGATTATGGAGCGACTCCATCCTATCCAGTACAGACACCCTAGATTTCCATCTGCAGAGCTGAGAGAACGCTTTGACTGCTACAGATAATCTGTAATTTTTCTTTTTTTTTTCCCCTTCCTGGCTCCCTCCTTCTAATAAGAAACAGGAAAAATGCAAAGAGGTCAAATAACGCTGCTCTACGAGTAGGCACCAAACTCCAGCTGGTGCGTGCACATGTGCATGTCTGCAGATGCACGTGCAGGCAGGTATCCGAGGCAAAATCAAACTGAAACTATCCGAAATCCTAGCTACGTGTGAGATGGCCCGACTGTCGTTCCCCCCTTCAGTAATAAGAAAGTTACTTGCCTCGCAGTTGGGCGGGACCGGACTTTCCAAGCTGATCACCCACCTATACGTAATTCCACTGCGGTGCTATAGGAAGAGAGGGCCAGCGGATGCTTCTCACTTGCTCTCGCCTGCGTCAGCGAGGATCCGTTATCCACAAACGTCATCCTTCTGAGCTACAGCCAGCGCAGCCCCAGTCGGGTCCGCAGATCCCGCTCCCTCCCTGCAGGGCCCTACCAGCTCCATGCTAGCGCAGCTCCGTCCTGATCCACCACAGAGTCTCCAATTTGTGACACAACCTACCCTTCTTATTCCTTAGCCCTGGGCACACAGCAGGCTTCAATCTTAATCAAGTTTATTTAAATGATGAGCAGCTCCTGTGCCACTGCCAGGGCCAGCCCCTTTCAAACGTGCTGTTCAACAGCCGCACCAAAAACTCGCAGGTTTCCGCTTCTGCAGAGCTTGCCACATAACGCACATACCTGGTAACTTCACAGTTATTTGTTCGCTCCACACAAGCACTCGGAAGTCCCGGGGAAGAGGAAACCGCAAATACTCCTTCTGGGGGAAATGAAATAATTACCTATTTGCATAACAAAGTGATATTAGCAAAATCTGTTCAGCATGTGAAGGCCAATCCCACACTTGCACTTATTAGTTGCCTGGCTTTCAGGCTTTCCAGCATTTACTTACAAAAGCCACCTCTGCTGCTGCGGCTCCTGCATCCAGCTCTCCTCGCTGTCACTTGTGAATACCCCCCCGCCGCAGCTTCACCTCGGCTGGCTCGCACCAGCTCTCCGCACCACTGGTTTGCCCATCCCAGATGGGCTTCTGTGTATTCTGCTCCGGCAGGGCTCCTGCCACCGAGCCTCGGGGTCAGTGGCACCAGCTTTGCTCCCAGCAGCGTGTCTCCAACCCCACAAAATCACCCCCGCTCTTACTAGACCCATGATCTCTGGCTAAGGGGTGCCGTCCTGCCCCCCAGGAAGCCAGTGCTCCAGAGGAACCTGGACTCTTCTCACCAGATTCGGTCTTGCGGCCCGGCCGGCAGAGTCCTCTGCAGTCAGCTCTGAGCGACTCGCCTGTCCTAAGCCGTACCGTTACCCTGCACCCCGTCCATGCACGCACGCCCACGTTCCACACCGTGAAGTTCACCGTCAGCGCGGGAGGACACCACACAGCACATCGGCCAGTGGGACCGCGCTACACAAACTGCGAGACGCGGAGCCGGCTCTCCCCTTTCGGTGGGGACAAAGCGGCGCTCGCTCTCTCTGAATCTCCTTGCTCTCAGTCCTAGAGATGTGTACAGAAAACAGCCTTTCGCTAGGCAGGCTTCACGGTGACAAACCCGTACAAACCCGCCCCCGTGCACAGCCATTGCATATGCCCATTGCGCCTGCCTTTTTACGCTCGCCAGACCGGGTGTTTGCTCAGGTGGCCAGCACCAGCCTTCCCGCTGGAGGTGCCTTCCCAGCATAATTCCTTCTCTAGGGCCCGGAGATCACATGTTTCTCTCATCACAGAGAACTTCTGCTGTGGGATCTATAATGACTCTGCTCGGAGTTGAGCTGAAATAAAACATGCCTCGAGCGAACAATAGCCAAAGAACAAGAGCGATGTTTTTTCTTCTTGTAAAGAGCGCATACTGCACACGGGGCTCATCTGCACAGCTTCAGTACATGCAGCACCTGTGTTTTTGTTTTCTTTGCAGTGGGAACAGTGGCTTGGCCTGCACTGCTTGTCCCTGCCTGCCTTGCAGAGAATTGCCCAAGGTTTTATTCATTTTTAATCTGATTTCTTGTCTGTATGTGGGGAGTTGGCGGAGTTAATGAAGGATTTTCCCCTACGACCTCTTTTGCTGATGGCCAAAAGGAGAACAGCTAATGACCAGCCGCATGCTGCTTGGAGACCCTCTTGTTCTTTACACGAGACCGGGGTCAGCTACTAAGGTGGTGCCGCCATCCCCCATTTCCTTCTTTCAGCTTTGAAGATGCAGCTGGATCGGCAAGGCTGCCGCTGCAATCACCAACTCTGAGCTCATGAAGTGCTGCTGTGTTTTCTGGGCCGATACCTTCAGGTACAGCTAACCCAATTCAAAAGCGGGGCTTGATCGCCGCCACTGCTCGGGTTCCCCAGACAGCTGGCCTTCCACAGAACCACGTCTGGTCAGAGAACGCAAAGCTGCTGATACCTCCCCATAAAATCACACTGAACTCGCCAGAATTTCATTTCACGTCATACAGGAAGTTTCTAATTACGCCAAAGCACCCTATTGTGGCAGCTAAACAACTTCAGATTTGGGTGTAAAGCGACATCTCAGAGCTTTGTATTTTGTACTAAATAGTATCTCTTCCTGTGATTCTGCTCGTGGCTCGGGATGGAGCCGTTCACCGCCAGTCTCGCGCTACTTTTCAGCTTTGCTCTATTAGCCAAAACAACAACAACAGTTCCGAACGCTGTTGCAAGACCAAAGATCCAGACTCCATATAAAAAGAGCAAACCTATGATTTTGGTAGAGGAGGTAAAGAAATATGAAAGAATCCAAAACATATATAGGCTAATAAAATCTGTAGACCGTCACACTCACATACGCAGTTTAGACATGCTTGGAAAAACCACACAACCCCCCCCGCACCGGTATAAGATCCAGAGTTCTGGGGATCCGTTGCAAGGATGCACTTTCCCATCAATGCCTAAATTCAGTTCTCTTATGTCAGTGTGCAAGCTCGGTACCTGCAGTAAACGTCACGATCGGCGACGGTACCGGAGTCTCCTTTCAGGACAGAAAGGGGACATTTCTATCCCCTTCCGTTTATAGCAGGCTGTGCTTTCAGGCCGGACAGTCTGCATTTGTCTCTGCTAAAAAGTCACAGAGCGTAAGAACACATACAGGAAGCTTTCATGTGGTTATCAGTCCTCGGAAAGCTTCTCTCTCGGTTACCATGTGTTTTGCATGTCCACTGCACTGCCTGTCTACACAGGGCTGAACGGCGAGAAGACGTTGGAAACACACCACTAACGTTGTAGGG
>NW_009259591.1:57111-58507 GCF_000687185.1 Egretta garzetta
AGCACTCAGCGATGCTTTTAGGCACCACCCTGTTTGTCTAAGAAAAAAAATAACCTTTTCTTTAAAATGCAAGCCAGATGACAGAAGTGTTTGGGGACAGATTTTCGCTTACAGCAGAGGCTAGAGTTACTTCCCGTTAGGACCGGCAAAGGACCGTAGCACGTACCTTGGGAGCTTTCATTTATGACAGCGCGCTGGGGCCCTAGGTTTTGAATGTCAGAAGAGACAGAACGCCAGGGCACTGGCTCATAGGCAAGGAAAGGCGGGCAGGAATCAAACGAGTTTACTGAGCAACCAGTAATTCCGTGAATTGCTCAGCCAACAGCCTTCTTTCGTTGCAGGCGTTACAGCTCACTTTTTGTCCCAAACGAGGTTTATCGCCCCAGACAGAAACAGCATGAAATTACAAGTGCATAGGAGGTCAGCAGCGACTGCAAAAGATGCGGCTTCCGACATCTTAACAGCCGCTCAGTTACCTATCGTTAGAGATACACGGCGCACCCGTGCGCTCGCTGACCTGAAAACACTTAAAGCCCACTCAGATCCAAATTCCCTTCCACTTTCCTGCAGATGCAGACACAGGATTCTCCTAGACGACCTGTGCATTAATAGAATGAAAACCAAGGAAGCTGAATTCGTGGAAATAATTTCTAAAGTTGCAAATTTTACTTCTATTAGAAGTTCTACTTTGTGTTACTTATTCGTTGGTTGGTTTGTTACGATTCTGAGATAATGTTCTCCAAGCTCCAGGGACGACTTTCCGAGTTAGGTTTTTCCACATCAAAATCCGATTATATGGAGAAAGAAAATTCCTGTGTCAAGAGGAATGTAAAATACAATTCATACCCTTTCCACCGATTGTCTCTTCTACCAGCCTTCATAACGAGGATTTCTCCCTCTCCAGTGTTTGCAAAATGGCTCAGGAGTGCTGATTTTTTTCGTGGAGAAAAAATAAATCCCAAATGCTAAGCTGTATTATAAAGGCAATTTTGCTTTAATTTAGCTTTCAGGAAAGACGCAAGGAGGGATGGAAGTCTTTCTGTTTGGTACTGCTAAATGAGGGAAACGCCTAGAAGCACCAAGGCCAGGAGAAGCCTGCCCCGAGAGTGCAAGGTCTTCTCTCCGGAGACATACGGTTCCAACCCATGTCCCTCTGCAAAACCAAAGAGTTAACCGCAGTCTTGGGCTTTTGTACTTTCCGTTACTAGCCCTGGGAAGGGGCATCGTTTGCCTCTGCCCGTTTGTCCTCCGAGCAGGCGTTTAGCTTGGCATCTCCATCCGCTCCGATGCGTCGGGCTCTGGCGGGTGCCGGGCTCCTCTGCCTCCGTCTACACTAGAGGGCTCTGCTGGCCCAGCTCTGGCGGCAGGGCCCCCGCGGGGGGGGGGGGGGCCGGGG
>NW_009259591.1:58620-59436 GCF_000687185.1 Egretta garzetta
AGGGGACGAGGCCTGAGCCTCCGGCAGCCTCGCCACGCTCGGGGCGCGCTTCCTCCGCGACCTGGCTGCCGATCAGGGACGAGCACACTAACCTCCCGCTGGCCTATCAGCTGCGAAAACGTCAGGGCGCTACGGGATCAAGTGCTCTATATAAACGCAAGATGTCACAGTAAAAGATTTTATTATATTTTGGAAACGGCAGAACTTCGTAACGTTGAAAGGTTTATGGGAAAGAAAACAAGGCTTCTAAGACTCTCCCAAATTATTGCAGCTCTGAAGTAACAACTTTCACTTTGTAATTGTTGGAACGCTCCCTCTCCTCGCAGTAGAGGGACCTTTAACGTGCCAACTGCCGAGACCGAGGCTCCCGGCCTTTTCCAAAGGGAACGCGGTGCGATGAGGCTGGCAGATAAACCCCGCCCTGCGGTAAGCTTAGCACCGCTGCTACCATCCCTTTCCTTGTCCGAGTTGCCTCACTCGTCCTTCTCACAAATTCACAGCCCCGAGGCCAGAAAAGGTCATTAAAATCAACCAGTCCCTTAAAGAATAAGGTCCAAGGAATTTTATCCAGCGACTGTTTGCCTTTTTTTCCCCCTCTGCCTTCACCTCCACATCCTTTTTCTGTTCTCTGTGATTATTGCTTTTGTTTCCTGCTAGTTCCTTCTGCTGCTTAGCTTGGTGCCCTTCTCCATTTCTCCAGAAAGCAGACGGCTACGTTGGTGCTTACACCAGCTGGGTCGTGTAACTACGGGCAATGGAAGAGAGTCCCTTGGGCCGCTGCGTTGCTGCCCGAACTTCTGGCAAGTTAGTGCTAGA
>NW_009259591.1:59538-97381 GCF_000687185.1 Egretta garzetta
AGGAATGGATGAAAAGTGGCCTTCAAGGAACCACGAATGCCAGGAAAATGCTGCAGATTTCTTTACATTAAGCAGCCTGTTTGGTACCACTCCTCCCCGCTACCCTGCGAATGGCTTGGTCCCTATTATGTGATGTTAGCTGCACAAGAGAGCGCCAGGCCTACCTGAAAAAGGGTCTCCCAGGAAGAGTTTAAAACATCCTGTTTCTGGGGAACTATCGGACCGTAGTTTCTCTTCTTTACTCCAGGGAAGAACGCAGCAGCTCTGTCCCAGCTGCCCTGCAGCCTTACGAGTAGCGGGAGAAGTTGGGTCCAAACCTTGTGTCTTCCCTTCCGGTGCGTTTGCGCTTCACACGCCCCACGGGCCTCACAAAGGACAAACAAGGGGCTCGGATAAGTGGGCTCCACGGCCAGCACGGGGCCTTCCTTCCGCTTTACGTCCCTGAAGGAGCGAGGCACAAACCAACTCCAAACCACTATAAAAATCCCCCTTCCTACCCCTGAACACAAGGTAAACATCTTTCAACTGTTTATTTTTCTTCCAGATAACTTTAAAGTAGCTAAACAAATTACCGGGAGAGGACCCACACAGACGGACCTTAGGTGCCTCTTCTGATGATATGGTCATAGATAACAACATGCAGGTAGAGATCCGTTTCAACAGGCGTCCGTGTTGTGTTGTCTCCTGGGCAGGCCTGAAACACAGAATATTACAGATACCCAGTCAGCGGAGAGAAAAGACATGGCTTTTAACGTCAGGAATTTTCTTCTTCTTCCCTCGGAACGTCAGGTTTGATAAACGCAACTAGCTCTGAGGGTGGGGATTTCTCAGTGAAGATTAACGTCCTGGCACCGGGCAGCTCATTTCTCCTGCAAGGCTTTTAGCAGATGCAAAGGCAGCGATAAGAGTTTTTAGCTAAGTACAACTAGGAACAAGCGGACCATCGACTGGTCAAAGAGAAGGCCCGCTCGCAAAGATCAGGCAGCTGGCGTTACGTCTGTTTGAGCTGAACCCCGTGAGAGAGACCTGGCACTGATTTCGGTTTGGCCCACAGCATGCGCTTCTCAAGAGCTCGTTCTCCATCAGTGAGCGTTACAGAAAAGCCAAGGCCAGATGGATCTCACGGGGACTCACAGGCCTGTGCCCTGCAACCCGTGGGGAGACACGACGTACACGCACAAATGCTTCTTCGTGTGGCTGCTGGCTCGCGTAGGCACTCGAGAGCTGGTTATTGGTTACAGATGTTCTGCAGCTGCAGGAAGTTGGATTGGTGGCCCGCTTTCAGTGCAACCAAACACATCTTTAGGTACGCATTTTTGAGTTTCTAACAAACCAATGCACTTATTTTGAAATGCATATAATTTGATATTTTGTACTGTTACTATTCATATGCGACCATCTTTCATGGGCAGGACATCAAAGAAACCATCATCCTCGATCAGTTCTGTAGAAACCCAAACAAATTATTGCCCAGCTTAGTTCATGTTGGTTTTGAGAGTAACCAAAGCCTGGGCGTGTTTGTCACATCCAATCTATAGTCCAAGGACTTCAGCTGTGAAGTTTAAAAAAGTGCGGTTGGCACCAGAGGAACACAGCCGGTTTCTTACGGGGGGAAGCTCTCTGTAATGTTACTGCCCGTTCAGCCCTCAACAGGAAAGAGAAAACACCCACGGCAAGTTAATCCGCTTTTGACTTTAGCTGAAAATGGGATGTCCGGGTACGACTCGAGTCTTTGCTTTGTCTGGATTCAAATGCTATGCAAATAAATGGTAGAGACCAACCACGTTCAGCAATAACAGCATCAGAGCCATTTTTAGATGAGAGCCAAGCATACCTTTGTGCCATCAGTCACACATGAGAGAGACAGAGTCCACAATGTTCGCCCAGTTTACAGCACTACCGAGGCACAAGTATTTTCCTTTCTTTTATTCAGTTGTAAACCCTTCTGAGCCATTTACCGTGCGCTGGAGAAACACAGCCCTCCAGAAGATGACGCAGCCAGGGTCAAACTTCTCTTTTGGGAGGGACGGGGTTTAAAATTCAACAGCCTGACCCTTACGCCAGCAACAGTCTCGATCCGCTGCAAGAACTGAACGACTTAACGAGGCCGCTTTCCTTAGGACTTCTCAAAACTTTTGTACTGAGGAGGAAAAAGGCGGCTCGCGTGCGGTTGGGAAAGGAATTCTGGCAGTTTCAATTCAGCACCACAAAAGTGCTGGGGTAGAAGATGGCCCATGCTTCAGATCCAGGAACCGATTCTGCTTTCTGGGTTTGCTGATGTTCAGCCTGCCCTGCCAGGATTTGGGCTATTACAGTGCCTGCAAGTTGCAGCTTTTCTTTCAAAGCAGCCTACTATTGATTTAGTTAGTTAGTTAGTTATTTTTATCCACCTGCAGGCACACTTCATAATAGAGACTTGATTTTTACGAGAAGATGAATACAGGGACCACCAGCCCCGGGACGCGTCGCCAACATTTTCGCAGTTTTTCCTTTTTGCGACAGGCGTGTGTGTCACCCTCTGAGCAAAACACTGCGTCTCTCCACACCAGGTGTACCTGCTGATACACTGCCCTGCTTCAGTCCTCACATCTCCCAATCCCTCCCGCTTCCCTCCTCAGCCTGCACCCTCTCCCGCGCTTCCCTGTCCTTAGCGCTTCTCGGTAATTCAATTAACGGGACGCAGCCTCAGCCTGCAGCCTACCCTGGCGGTAATGGCAGCAGTTCTGGCTGGAAGGAAGAAGGCTGGAAAAGGGGCAGGGTAGAAGAGAAACCCAGCTTTGGAAATCAGTTTTATCTGTCCGATTTTTGCTGTCCCAAGGGAAAGGCCTGGGCGCCCTCAGTCATAAACAAGGGAGGCCAAGTTTATCCTGACAGGGACCAGAGCGGCTGTGTTACCGAGGGGGACAGCATGTCCGAGTAAGCCTGAGTTAGTAGGTGTGTATTGATAAAGACACTATTTGCAATTGGGCTCAACAGTTTAGCAAACTCCATTGCATAAAGGAAATTTAGAATATTTAAAAAAAAAAAAAAAAAAGACATTTACCTTAGGATCCACATTTATTATTTTCCTATCACTTTTGTTCTCAAAGAGTAGTCCGCAGGCATTGTCTGCAATCACTTGGTAATTTGGGCTGGAATTTGACGTGCTGACATTTCTATCCCAGTTGTAAAAGCTGTGGAAACGTGAAACAGAAATGCTGTACTTGGAACGGATGTCATTCTGCCAGCCGAAAGGGCAGATTCTGACCTCCTTTTTCAAGCTGAGTAGTCCCTGATCCCACAACAACCCCTCTGAAGGCCAGACGGATTCACCGAGGAGCACAACTCTACTCAGTATTAGAGAACCTGTCCAAATGTGGCCCTAGGTATCTGCTCTCTGGCAAACCAAACCCGAGGCCCCTACCCGCCTCCTCGTCCATTCAGTACTGACTGGCGTTACTAAAGGACTCGGAGCCCGGGTTATAACGAGCGGGAAGTGGTAGCGCTCGAGAACGACTACCGTGACGGAAACAGCTCTGGAGACCACCTGAAAGTGCTTCCCGGACCACCACGGATCTGCAAACCAGATGTGGGAACCGACCGTTTCCCCTCAGGATCTCACTGGAACTGTCTTGCTGCCTTTACTGTTTTCCTTTCTCTTGTTTTTAATAGAATTCTGGTAGTAAGGAGTTTTTAGAAGTCTCCTTGTGGGCCAGACACAGCGGGAGGGGCTCAACTCCAGCTCCCCGAGGAAAATCCCGGCTCCCCGAGAGCTGTACGTGTCAGCCTGGGATTAATTCTGGAGGAAACGGTTCGATCGGGCTGACTGGGCTCACTAGTTTCCATAATGTCTTTCACTAAACGAAGTCAAAAGGAATCAGCCTGCCGTGTCGAGTACAAAACGGGCACAGGAGGGCTTCAGCAGTTCATCAGTCTTTCTCCCAGGTCAGGGGTGCTGGAATTCCCTCAGCCTGCTCACACTTTCGGTTTTGGACGTCTCAAACTTCTCATCACCTGACCCCAGCCCTTTTGGGCTCTGTGCTTGCCGCACGGCCAGCTAGCAGGCTGCCATCTGCACGCTTGTTGTGAGCGTTTGTTAGAAACCTCTGCAGCTCAGACGCGCCTACAAATCGCGCACGGCGACGGCACTGCCACGCGTACCTTGCCGGGATGCTCATTTGGTCACTGAAGCGGCACGCCGCATTTCTGCTACTGCTGATCCACGAGCCTATCTTTTGCAAAAGATGGAGGAGATGGGAGGAAGTCAGGGAATCATTCTGTGTGCAAGGAGGATTCAAGAAATGTCGAAAATACCTTTTAACTTTCCCGCCTTCTGCAAGGATACGCCATTCCCACTAGATACACGGTTCCGGCCTTTCAAGTGCCTCGATATCTTCCCCGCTTTGAAAGAGCGCAAAACATTAGGCCTCACTGTTAACATAAACCGAACCTTCTCACACCCTGAGCACCGTCGGTAGGCATGGGGCGTGGTACAACGCCCTTACAGAACTCACCCCGGCATCACCCAGGTCAGTGGGCGATTTGCCACTCAAGTCGAGAGCCTTGGTTTACGGCCAGATAACGTAAGACGGCGCTCAGCACAAAGCTACGTCCCCGGGCAAGCGAGCCGGCGCAGGCAGAAGCTGCCTCCTGGAACTAACGCTTAGGTGCCTGCAGAAAATGAGTGAAAGGTGGGTGAATGAATGAATGAAATTCATTCGGCTTCGTAGTAATAACTGCTTTGCTTTGATACGCTAATCGGTCACATTCATTTGTCGTCTCTAGAATTATTTAATGCTCCCGAGTACCCACGTTAAGTTGTAAACAGAGGATTTTTTCATTCACTGTTTAAATCTAAGAATAAGAACATGCACAAACTTACATACAAATTCAATACGCAGATTCTTTTATCTCTCTACTCATTTACCTTATTTCATCCACACAGCTTTTCCGCGTCCCCCAGGACACAACTTGGTTAACAACTCCAATGCACAAACAGAGATCGTTTCTGCTGGAAAACCACTACCAGCTCAGGAAGGAATTACTCTACGTTATCTCGGGGGGGTGTGTGCTGGTGGTAAGGGATATATATGTGTCTCTGCAAAGACGTCCCCACATACGTTAAAAAGAAATTAAACATCCGAAGGTGGAAACAGTCAGTTAGCTGTCGGCTGATAACCTCCTGCATTTTGCCAAGTTTCCAACCCCACTCCTACCATGCTTCTCCATTCAAGCCAGCGAAGACAAGACGGGAGCTCAGACAGCCTTCCTGCTGGGAAATCAATGTCTACTGCAAACAGTTTTGTTATGGACTCTGTCACTCCACGACAAATTAGTTTCCATCGTGTGTTTAGATGTGAGGCACAAACCCCGAGCCCACCGGCAAAATGAAGTCAATCTCTTTGAACCCTGTGCTGAGGGCTCGGGGAACGGGGCAGTGCCCCGTCCGACTCTCCGCCTGCCTTTCCCACGTAAAGGCTCCGAGCTTCGTGGCATTGCATTCCCACGTTCTCTAAAACTAAGACCAGCAGACAGCGAGAGGGTGGCCGCTTTGAGGAAGCCTAGGATGGCTGGCCACAGAAGGCAATTTCCCCTGCATACCTTTATTTGTGGTCTTCGCTCAAAACTGACGAGATCGCATCAGCCAAGCCAGCCTCGCAGGCACCTGCAGCGGGTCGGGTGAGCAGGGCTGCTGCAGCAAGAGGATGGTCTTACCGGGGGGACGAAGTAATACAGGCGAGCAGGAAACACTCCTCATGCTGCCTAGAGAGGCAGGAGGTCAGAAGAACGTTTCTGACCAGCGAAGCAAGGGGTTGGAGAAGGTGTCTCGGGAGCAGCCTCTCCCCTGCCGGTTACTGTTAAGGTGAAACTTGCTCACCGTAATCAACGCATTTTACCACGAGGCTGCTGCAAGAAATCAGGATCGAGGGAATCGGGCTGGAAATCAGGACCTAGGGAATCCCATCTCATCAGTGTTTCTTTCTCCAGAATAAACACTAAACAACACTTCAGCAGTGCTATTTAGGAGTTACGATAATCCCCATCTAATCAAACCCATTTTTGTTAGCAGAATTCCATGTGGCTTTAAATATTTAAATTATCCTGACATGAACACATGCTATCAGATGAACATGACCAAATGCCAAAGAAAAATACTTCAGTGTGCATTTTTTCTATTATTATTTTGTTCGATTACCATGGGTTTGGGAACAAATGTAACAGTTCTCAGCGCGGCATTTCATTATGTGGAGTGTGAGAGACTTAGCAGTGCCCACAGTCCAGCTGCAAGAAGAATTCATCTTGGTTGTTTTGTTTAAATTTTGTTGTTTGTTTGTTTCTTTTTTTGGCTTTTGGGGTTTTTTTAAAGACAATGACTTGTTGATGCAGTGGTACATAACAAGTAGCACCCTGTGTTTGGGAATACAGACTGAAATGGGGTCCCTTCCAACCCAAAACATTCTATGATTCTATGATTCTATGAAATATGCGAGGAGGGGTTTTTTCATTCATCAGCCAGTTCTGGTCTGAGCAGTTTCATTCTGCAGGCAGGCAGATGCCCTTCCAGAACACAGAAGTCTCAATACAGCTTTCTGTACCCTTAAAGGTACCCTTCAGGTACCAAGATGGCAGCACATCAAACCACATGGTGCTTACAGAACGTCTTTCATCCAAAAATCTCCGGGTCCTTTTGTAAACGTGCATTAAACCACTCAATATTCTTGTGAGATGTACGGCCGGCTTTATCACAGCTCATCAGTGGCTGCGGGAGCCAGGGCACAAAAACTTGGAGGTTTTTCCCTAGGATATGTGGGCCGGTGGCAGAGCAGCAGAGCCCCAGTCGCCAGCTCCAGCCAGGGGATGGGGCTCTTCGGTTGCAGTCCTGCGGCCGCTCACACTCAGGGAGCTGGACGACCGTTTTCCTAGAGGCAAAGCCTGGGCAAGGTTACAAACCAGATTTTGATGCCTCAGCGTGCGATTGTCCCCCTTTTTCCCTTAGTGGGAAATGGAGCTGCGATGGAAGAACCTACACAGCTTACTCCAGGGGTCGAAATGCCGTGGGGCGTCAGGCCCGGACAGACCAGAGAGCACTTTTGCCAATCGCCATCCGACCGAAAAGAAAAGGAGGCGCGCGTCTGCGGGGTAAGAGCTTTGTTGTCCCAACGTACTATTTACTGTTTAAATCAGCAGAATCGGGGAGACAGAACATAGCGTAAAGGTGTTTATGTCTGTGTTGGCCCCACCTTTGATCCCATGGGGCTAGATTATCCTACCCTGTTCTTTCTTCCCCTCAGGATAAGGATTGGTTCCTTGATTCAGTTCTCTACTTCTCTCTTCCCACCCACACATACACAAAGATAAAACCATTCCCTGTAGCAGACTGGGACTTCAGTCAAAAACTAATTACAAACAATGATGGCTCAACAGCTTTTTTCAGTTTGTGGTTCTACGCATTTGCGATGCAAACTATCTGGCTTCAGACCCCCTCCGGGTGATTTACAGACCAGCCGGCTCTAGCTGGGCAGCAGCAGAAGGGTGCAGACAGGGGAGCCAGGGGGAAGCGGGACCACAAAGGAGACTAGAGCCGGGAATAAAAAGCAGCAGCGGCTCCTTTACCCCGGCGCTCTCTTTCTTTCTGCCCTCCGGTAGGAACGCACTGGTAATCACTCTAACGGGGGAAACCGGCATTCTGCGTGCGCCGGCCAAATATGACAAAAGTAGCAACACACTTGGATGGGATCTGTCCCGTCAGCCCTTCCACAGCCTTCTGGTGCAAACGAGGTCAAGGTCTCGGTGGGACGTGATACGACGTAATGCAGCTCATACGCCCGACTCCATGCCAACCGCTGCTTCACGGTCAGATGCACGTCACGGACCTTCGGTTAAACGAGAGCAAGCTACGTTTTCCACCTAAGAAATTTAAAGATGCCGAGTTTCGCTTTTCTTTTTTACCTTGAAGCAGCTTTGGCTGAAATAATTGTATTTATCAAATCATTGCCAGGGTAGGGTGAGATACATCACAGTACTTGGGAAAACCAAGGCAGTTGGATGTGTCCACAGCTACTGCGCGCAGCGGCTATTTTGGTGATTTTTTCCTGCTTACCTGTGTTGTACTGTCACTACTGCATTAAAGCCCTGTAGCATTTAGCTCGACTCACGTGGCTGATGATCTTGCAAACCGGTTATACATCAGGAGCAACTCCAAAGAACTCTTGTCCAGAGTGGGTAGAAGTAAGCAACTGGCCCACAGGACCGATTCACGCCTCGGTTTCCTAGAGGCAGCGGAAGAGCACGGTAGAGCCTGCTGCGCATGCGGGTACAACGCAGGCGTCGCCGCGGCAGACGGCGAGCGTCGGACACGTCCTGCTCATACCACTGGCACTGGGAGTAATGGGAACTGCTGCCTCTAATCTGTGGCCAAGCTTCCCTGCTCAGAACGGGAATGGTGAGAGGATGTTTAGCACTACAGCCAGAAATAATCTTTAAGATTGTTTTGGCCTCGCCTTTGCCATTTAGCAAGGGCCGAGATCCTGACCTGACACCAGAAAACCGGTGCTGTGAGGGTGCGCAGCCAGCCAAGCCCTCTGCGCAGGAGACCCTGCCACGAAGACCGCAGATGAATGCTATGCGCAGGGAAGCGTCCAGCGGGGCACGGAGCCTGGCTTTAGGCCTGCTTTCACTTCACACCGTCAGCGGCGTGCTGGAGCACCTCTGAGATCAAAGCGCTCGCAGAGCTCCTCTTGGCACTGTAACCCTTGGAGGAAAAAGGAGAGTGATGTGCAAAAATTATGAGCATCTGCAGCTTCCATTGACGGGATGCGAAACTGTGAGCCTGCTCAGCAAGCCTCTGAGTCAGCTCGGATGAGCTCGTGGGCATCCCACGAAGGGCAACGCACACGAAGGAGGCGAAGACAAATGCCGGGCGGCTAATGGGAGCGGTACAGGGCTTCACTGAAGTGTAAACCCACGTGGCCTGTGAACGTACATCCAGAGCGGACAAGAGCCTAACACCGATCTCAGTGCTATGATGAAGGCTGGAAGCCCCTCAGGGATGCTGTATGTCTGAAGCTTTCCTACCGCATGCAGCTCTTACCCAAGCACAGACTATGCGGTGCATTTTGAGCTTATCATGGCTTGCAATATTTCTCGTTCGGAACAGCAATGACACAAAGACGACTGCAAATTGCAAGAAAGCAATACTGTTACACAAGGGAGTTGGAATTCTCACAGCTAAAAGGTGCTACCATCCCGTGATGCTGTTTCTCAGCCTTTTTCCCAACAGAATAATAAGAACCCCTACTCTTCATATAAAAGTCATTTTTATATTGAAAACCACAGTTCTATCCATGTTCTCAGCTACTGCCAGCGCACACCTCTCCTGCCTATCCCCGTTACCAGCCACTATATAGTGCATCTTGTTGGTTTGTCAACCAGCATCTGAAACTCTTAGATTTTCTTCTTCTGTTTCACACACACACACACACAGAGCTATTGAACAATTTCTTGAACAGAGCCTACTCATCAGGTAAGTTTTCTTCTGGTCATAAATTACCTATCAATTGAAGATGGCTTCAAATATGTGCAACACAACGAGCCCATGATACACCTATTCCACCTGCACCCACGCTGCCACAGGGGTATTCTACAGGCAGCGGTGGGATCTGGAAGATCACGCTACACGTGTCTCTGCTATCTCACCAACTGCCTGCTCTCCTGTCCCTGTAATGTCACACGCCATTGCACTTGACCTTCCATCAAAGCCAAAGGACTTCAATTGCATATCTCAGTCCTCACGATCGAGGTGGGAGCCTCAAGTTTGCTGTATCAGGAGGATGTCATTAAAATCACCACACCCTTAACGGCTACATTAAGTTTCCCTTTTAATTTCCAAAGTTTAGGGTTCTTCGTTCTTCCCAAACTCTCCTTGCCTCCAGGCTGAGCAGTCCTCTACGGGACCTTAACCAGCACAAAGAAACGTATAAAAAATTAGCAGGGAAAGAAAGGATGTCCTTTCAGGACAGGACGGTACTGATTTTAATCATGTACCATCATCGATACATGTGTATCGTTGATTCAATGTACCTTTGAGTGCAAAAGATATCCTTCGCTGAGTATGGAATGAGAACCACAAATGGGAAATTAAACAAGAGAATCACTACCTGTTTTATAGAAATACTTAAAAGAATCCACAAAACCCTTCTGCAGAATACGATCACGGAGAGACCGTGTTACTGCCTGTCTGGGATCACCGTGTCATTCGGGTGGTTGCAGGATTCCGAAACGGTGCGGGTTCCTCAAACTGCGGCAGAATTTTCTGTGACGGCTGTCGCCGCACACAGTTATACCGCACCTCCAGACCCGGGAGTGCTGCCCTACACCAGAGCTCACAGAACGGATTCGGCCCTGCTGCAGGCTGCTGTGGGCTTCTGCGCAAACAGGTACACAACAAAGCGAGTCTTTTATCAGACAGCAAACACGCGGGGAGAGGGAAACCGCTGGCCGTGTCGCCCCACCTCTCGCCCTCGCTCCCACTTCTGAGCGCCGCGTATCAGGGAGGCCCAGGCGCTGCCGGAGGACCGCAACGGGCATCGCACGAATCGGCCAGCGTCCTGTTCTTAGCCCCTGCCAAGGGGCCTTTCGCTCGCTCTGCGCCCCTGTGTGCAACGCCCCATCTCCCCCCGGCGGCCTGCGGGCTGCGCCCAGGGCAGCTGCAACGTGCAGGTCCGTCTGCTTTGGCCGTCACTGGGGCTTAGCAGACGCCCGCAGCGCTGCAGCGTTCAGAAGCGTTTCTCGTGCCCAAGATGTTTTGCGTGTGATCTGCTCGGTACTCCCAGCACTGTTTGAACTTCGGCTGGGTACACCTTTTGCATTTCAGGCTGAAGGCTAAGATTAATAAGAAAAAGAGAAGAAATAAAAGCAATAAAAGGCAAAGAAATTAAAGTCCTCGGGGTTATGGGCCCAATCCCAAGAAATTACGAAACTCCTGCCAGGCTCCAGAAGTCATGCAGTAATCACTCAGAATATATTATCTTATTAGTTCTCTCCATCTTTAAAGAATAAAACCACCCAACACATTAGGATTTGTGGCCAACGAAAAGAAAAAGTTTTATCTTGAAGCTACAACAAAGAAGATAAAAAGAGAGGCATGTAATTGTTGAAGGAACAACAGGATGAATAGCTTATACATATTGTGCAATTAATAATCACTGAAGGCCTGTTGGAAGCTGCACGTAGCTGATAGATGAATGTACCAAACCAGCATCCCTGTTCTTTTGCACACCAGCACATGGTGACTGCGATAGCAATCACCCAATCAAGTAATTGCTTTTTTTCCTAACATGCCTTTTCACAGTGTCTAATAGCAATCACCCAATCACCCAAGCTTTTTTTCCTAACATGCCTTTTCACAGTGTCTTCAGATGGGAGCCCAAAACCCCAACTCTGTAGAAATAAAAATCTCAGTCATAACAGTTTCCCTCCTAGCCAGGGCCTGGGTGTCAAAACAAAACAAAACCAACCAAAGAGAGCGCCATTTGCAAGACCACACACGCAGTGGTCACTCTGTCCCTGTTCCACACCGAGTGGCATGGCCAGCTGAGGTGCCGAACAATGGTCTCTGGAGAGCAGGGGACCTGAAGGTCCTTCATTACAGGCTTACCGAAACCGGTTCCTCGCCAGGGCAGACAAAGGAGCATATAACGACCAGCAGCGAGGTGGGAGAAGAGATCACCGCGTCTTCCTCAGAAAAGAATCATATCTTAGGGAAACATTTGTTATCTGCTTATCTGAGGGGAATTCCTAGCAAAGGCTGACCTCGAAATGCAGAAATGCATCGTAGTAGAGCATTTGTCTGGTCGTCACGTAAGTTCACCCATTACCTTTCCCCTTCCCTGAGTGAAAAGCCGGCGTGCGACGAACAACTGCAGCCCTGTGCTACCACTCAATGAATTGCTTCAAGCGCCAAAGACGCCGATAAGCTCCGAGACAGATTTCCAAAGCCTGTCGGTTTCTCACAGTAGGCGGGGTGCTTTGCAGGGAGCTTCCACAGGTTTTCCAGAATCCCCCTGAGCATCCGCCTACACCATTCACACTTTTAAAAACATGACCTGCAGACGTGTGCCAAAGTTGCACCGAAAACAGGGCTCAGGTGCTTCGTTCGATGCGAGTCATAGTAAGACATGAGGAGCAGGGAGAGTGGGAGGAGCTCAACGGGAACGGGACAGGTCGGCGAGCTGGTAAAGGAAACGTCGAAGCATTGCTGCGTATCGATTCAGATACGCGTATTTGTGGAGCTGGGCCAGCTTCTCCCAGCGTCTTCCCTTCTGAAGGAAGCAGAGCTAACATCTGTGAATAAATTAGCCTCTCCATCAAAGTTTGATTAAGCATCCGAGGTGAAATGATGGATTTTTCTGAAGGCATCTATTAAAAGCATGCTTAATATATGCAGTATCTCTTGTCTTTCTTCCCGTGGTTTCATTCAAAGAGTTGTCTTCCCTTCCAACTGCAATCTCTTTAGGCAAAGAGTTGAGTCCAGAAAGAATTAATCTATAAAACCACGTGCTAGAACTTCTAATTATCAGCTAAACCTGATGAAAAATAATACTTTTATAAAAAACAAATATTTATTTTTTCCAGTATTTTACTTCAGTGGTGCGAGGCAAAGCCAGGGGAGACAGCCAACCTTCAAGGCTTGGAAAGGATCCTTCCCTCCTTCCCAGACCTCACTAATGCAAATCCTTTGAAATCCCAACGGCTTGGGCTCCGAGGGAACGCTCAGAGCAACCAACCTGCTGAATGATTAAGGCTGCAATTTCCAAGCTACCTGGGGACATTCAGACACATCTTTCCCACTGGAACGGGAAGACCGCACACGGAAAACCTCAGCCCCCGAGAGGAGCTCAGTTCCCCTCGCACCCAGAAGCCTGGAAGCCTGCGAAGCTGCCGGGCGCTGCCTCGGGCCCCGCGGAGGTGGGGCACCCGCCTGCCTTGCTGTTTTCTGCAAGGGATTGCATAACAAGTCCTCACATTCTTCAAGCTTTGCCAACTATGCAAACGTTTACAAGATAAATCGTAAATATTTAGGCACGTTTTCTAAATACTGCTCTACAACTCCCCTCCTGCTCCCCACCCCTTTCTGCAATATGCTCAGGATTTTATCTGTACCACAGTGACCTCAGCTGTCAAATGCACAGGAACAGGAGAGATGAGAACACGTTAGGAGTTTCCGACTTGAGCAACTCCCCTTCATGGGGCAAAAATGCCAGCTTTTCGGGAGAGGACTACACTGTCTTGCTGAAAAAGGTCTTCGGCAGAGTCGCTCCCGAGCTTATTAGATCCAAAGGGCTGTTGTAAAACACATCCTCAGAAAACCTCTGCGTTACAAACTCTAGGTTCAGGATGTAAATAAACGCTGCGGAAGGGGCTTTGCAGTTTCCAGCCTGCCAATGCCAGTTACGAGAAGATGTGTTGTGCTAGGATTTGGCAGGACCAGAGCCCCCAGGAGGCTGCTAAGTCTGGGGAGAATTACTAACAGATAGGAGCGTAAAAACAGAATCTTAAAAAGTAACTAGCTTAGTTACTTAATGCCCAGCAGGTTTAACTTCAGGCACCGCATCTGGCAAATGCCGGCCTTGCTATGAACCATTAGTTTCTTACGGCTGAACGTTTGGTACGGGCAAAGGCTGCGCCTATTCTCCTCGCCGCTAACAATTTGATATAACTGCATGTTACACACGCTACGTATTGCGACACATCTCAACCAGTGGCGTGATGCACGGCAACACACAGCTCGAATGGCTCAAATGAACAGAACTATTGATAACAGATTGGGTTTTTAATGCTTTCACATCACAAACATACTATCAATCTGGGAGACGGACATCCCTAATTTAAGCGTACGTTTAGCAACGGAGCAAAGAGATGGCAGCGCATCGGGCAGGCAATTTTCCTATATCAACCCAAACGAGGCGGCCGAGCTGTGACATTAATGAAGCAAAGTGGCATGCAGAGTATTCGTGTACCCTATCTCTTCTCTACAATAGATTCATAGCTCGTAATCTGGCTGCAAAACTCATGCACATGAGACGAACGTGTATAACCAGATAGTCAAACTCTTGTCATCTGCTTGCACATTAAAATGAGAAACAGCCTATAACCAGAACCGCTTTGAAATCTGGAGGGATAAAAAGGATGAGGCCCCAGTTCCTCAAACTACATGGAACACATGGAATTCGACAGGACTACAGAGCGCACCGAAAGCTCTGCACGTGCTTGGGTTCCAGGAAGAGGCTGCGCGAACAGGAAGAGGTCGTACGTGTTAACAGCAGACAGGAGGGAAAGCGGGAGGAAAGGGGACAGAAGTTGAAGGAGAGCTTCATGTGGGCTGCGTACGTGAGGACACAGGGAAGCGGTTTGAAATTACTTGCTGCGTCTTGCAGGTGGGGACACAGATCACGGATCCGACGTGACGGGGGGAGGATGCCGATGGACCGGCCACGGTACTTGTTACTCACGTGAGCTGCAAACCACCCGCGGTCATTGGAATCACAGGAAGGAAACAGAGTACATGTCCTTATGCAAGAATGACAGAATCTGTTCAAAACAGGATAAACTGACATGCAGGACTACTGCGGCTGTAGTGACTGCAGCTGTTCCAAAAAAGACCATGTAGATAAGCTCAACAGCTGACAACGTGAACGCGGCACCTTTCTGGGAGATCTGAAGAATCAGATGTGCAGGAAATGTATGCCTACTACAGCAGTTCCAATGCCTGCGGACTCCGTAGAACAAACCTGTCAAACGCGCCGAATCTGCGATACCATCTTCTTTCAGCAAATAACTCTCCCCGATTGTCATCAATCTGCTGACGTGAAGAGGTTATTGCTGCATACTACAGATAAAGAACACCTGCAACAACCTCCTCTGCAAGCTACAACTTAGAAGCAATTTTTTTCAGGCTTACATCGATCAACCTTTTCTGCTTGCTACCTGCAGACGGCAACAGGGCTGTGCTTTACGCTTTCTGCATCTACGTCTGCCAAAATGTATGAGTATGTAGCATCGAGGGCATCGTAACACCAAAAATGTGAAACTACTTAAAACATCCCATCCAAAAAGAGGGACAGCGGCACTATGGCTGAGGTACCCCAGTCCTATAGTTTTAACGGGACTTAAGCAGCGCTTACACTAAATCGAGGATTGATCAGGCTCTCACGCTCTAGCGACTGAGACAGCTGGAGATGCGCAAGAAGCGGGGAGGGGGCACAGCCAGGACAGCCGACCCCAAGTGGCCAGAGGAATATTCCACACCATACGACGTCATGCTCCGTATATAAAATAGAGGAAAGCTGGCCGGGGGGCCGCTGCTCGGGGGCTGCCTGGGCATCGGTCGGCAGGTGGTAAGCAGTTGTGTTGTGCATCACTTGCTTTGTATATTCTATTATCATCATTATTATAATATTTTATTTCAATTATTCAACTGTTCCTATCTCAGCCCATGAGTTTTCTCAATTTTACTCTTCTGATTCTCTCCCCCACCCCACCGGGGAGCGGGGGGGAACGAGTGAGCGGCTGTGCGGTGCTCAGTCGCCGGCTGGGGTTAAACCACAACACGTGTCCAACAGTAAGAAAAAGGGATCTTCCCAACCAAAAGCTGAGAAACCTTAGCAGCTCCTAAGTGACCAACTAGAGCTATACGCTACCACAACTCCTGCCTCCTATACACTTGTTTTAAATTTTGTCACCTGTCTTCTTCAAGACAGAATTTCCCAAGTACAGAACACAAGAGAATTCAGGTTATGCTGCATTATTTTATGTAAGTTACAATTTGCAAGAATACATCAAAGGGTATTTTCAGGCACGTACCAGTGTTTAAGTGGAAATGCAAATGCAGTGGAAAATTACCGTAGAATTAAAGGAGGAAGCCTATCAACACCCATCTATTAAACATATGCAAACATATGCAAAAACTGCAGACACCCTGGCAAACCATGGCCTGTGACAGCTCCGAGCTTTCACCGCGCCCCCGCTGCCGGCACGCTCGGAAGCCAAGGGCTGTCACTATTCCTTGGGGAACACGAGGGGCTTCCACGGCAAACAGCCTCCCCCGAAACGCCCTCCCCGTCCACGCGCACGGGGTCATCCGACGCAAAACGGCAGCAAGACAAATATCACACTCTTGCATGGAGACTGCACCTCCCGCTCAGACACGCAGGTCTGAAGCCACACGGGAATTACTATAGCTCAGAACTAGCACTCCCCTTCTTTATCCCTGCCTTAGTATTCATTATTTAAACAAATGATAGGGCTTCCATTATCAAAACACTTTCTATTCCTTGTTTATTTTAGCAGATACGAGAGGTCTGATCAACCAATTGTGGGTTTCTCATTAAAAGCATCAAGTATTGTGAAAATTTTGACTTCTCTATCAGTTTGGGCTGAAAAGGTTGGGACGATATGTTGTAACATTATGGGATATATCTGGGCTTACACGATGTGAGAAATAATTTGTATGTCCCATTGCAAAAGAAAAGCATCTCTCCTTACCTCACTAATTCCAGTAAGGGCTTTAAATGGTACCATTAGCTCCAGAGAGCACAAAGAACAGCAGAATTACCTTTCCTTCCCCACCGTAAATGCTGGCCCTCGCTTCTCCGACCCTTTCGCCTTCTGTTCGTCAGGAAATACTTTCCGTATGATTACAACACGCGTGATCTGCCTGTGCACAGAAGGCCATAAATCCCTATTACCAAATGTTTATCCGAGCTTTCGAACGTCTTGGAGAGCGCGGTATCGGCATCCCACAGACCTCGGGGCATACCAGCGCAGGAGAGGGAGCTAGCCAGATACCTCGTCGTTACCAAGAACGTTTCGCTCTGGGGCTGTAACGAGAGGCGGGATGGCAGGAAGGTTCCCTCGGTGGCAGCTCCAGCACGGAGGCGCAGGTGCACTGCCCAACCGAGTGCTGAAACACCGCATTTCTGGCATAGCGAGGGCTCCAGCTTGGCTCGACACGTGCAGCTCGCACATCCAAGCCTTGTTACTAGATCAGCCTGGAATGTCAGTCTAAATCCACAGTCTCCAGGCATTAATGGAGAAAGGGGGCCAGCAGGAGGGGGGATAGCCTATTTGAAAGTCACAGCAGAGGCAAAACATACCCTCTGAAAATGCCCTATCAGTGAAAGGAATTAAGTCACTTTCCTAGCTTGTGGTCGTTTTCAGAGACATAATAAAAATAACCTGTGGGACCCATAGCGTACCTGCAGTTAACTTGTCATCACGTGCAGATGTATGGTATCTTTACCGTTGCAGTGCATGACATTATTTCCTTCAATTGGTCTCATACTTCAGCCCCTGGAAAAGCACCAGAAGAATTTACTGGGGCTGCGAGACTCGGATTGCACTGAACAAGCCCCAGCGGGCTCACTTGGAAAAGCACGGGAACTCCCTGCCACTCACCCATTAAGCCTGGGATAAAAGGGAAAATGAAAAGCTCCCAGAGTCGTGCTGAGCGGCCACAGCGACCCAAGCTGTGAAAAACCAGGGAGGGCTGTTCCTGCGCTGCCAAAACGGCGCCGTGGCACCCCCGGGTGAGAGCTGAGTCACTGCCGCCGTCACGCCACAGCCCGGCACCGGAGAGCACGCGATGGGGCTTCCACCCCGAGAGATTCTCATTTCCACCAAGATCACAGACACCGAGGATTGTTACGAGGCTTCCCAGAGGAACGTCCGATTTTTTTGTGTACACTGCAAGCATCCGTGAGCGAGAGGGGAAAAGGAGGCAGGGGGATTAAGGAAATTCAGAGACCAAGAAAACTGGGAAAAGATTTAAAACAAAACTAAAGATGAGGAAAACCAAGTCATACACTTATTTCATGGAGAAAGAGAAGGGAGGTCCATGCTGGATGACAGGGGACAAAAATTTTCAAAAAGGACCCGACACGCTCTTTAACATTCACAGGATTTTCCATCTGAGACACATTACTCCTACTGGGCATAGCCCCTGTGGGCATGAAGCAAGCTGCCCTGTCTCGAAGGCGATGAGGCTGTCTGACTCCTGAAGGCTGACTGACTCCCGAACCAGACTTCATCTGCTCTCCGTAAGCATGGATGCTTCCAGGATATTTTGAAAATAAAATCACTACTGTGTATCATAGAAAGGTTTTCGCAAACACAAATATGAACTCCAGAGCAAGCAAGCAAACAAAACCCCATTGCCTCCCCCCCCTCGCCTTTTTTGATTAATCAAGAGAAGCAGAGATAAATACATTATTTACCCACGCAGATCTCTGCTAGACGCCAGGGAGTTTGGTTTATTGACCTTCCCAACACTTCTCAAGAGATGGAGATTTAAAGCTTGTAAGTACTGAGATACGGCGGCATAAAGCAGCGATACGGTCAGCGTACATGGCTTATAAAGCGTGTGTTCCTTTTTAAGGATACTTGTAGAAGCAAACTGAAAATGACTGCAATTACACTAACTCGTTTTTGATGAAGTACCTTTGACACGCCCATTGCGGCCAGAAAAGAAGATCCCGTAAGATGCCGTTGATTTTTACGTGAATACTTACTGTTCACTGAGGATGAGCAGTGAAATGATTGGAAGCGCAAGATGTTTCCATAGAAAGAAAGATGAACTAGCATCACGCAGGAGAAAAGACAAATACGCAGCGTCACAGTAATCCAAAAATGAGGGAAAACACAGCAATACTGAACAAGAACTTTTGCCTGGAAATACTTCTTTTGTACACGATCAAATTACGTGCAGACCGCTACTGCGGCGTGAGAGATGAGGAGATTCGGTTTGGGGTACTGAGGAATTCTTCAACCGAATGTTTACTTCAAGACCCCGACGTCTCAGACCTCACCAAGGATGTGGGAAATCCAGTCGCACATCCATCCTTCATCAGCTCTTTAATTACTGACAGAGCTCAGGCAGGAGCGCTTGAAAAATGCAGCCGCAGAAGCCAGTAATCGCTGAGTTATCCCGAGCTCGTTAGGGGTTGTTCTCCATCCCTCCCTGCTCCTTTCCACCCTCGCTTTCTCCCCCTGAACGTTTTCAAGATACTAGTTCTTTTCCAAATCATAGTTTTGGAAGATTTAGGGAAAGTTTTTCCAAGGAGT
This sequence comes from Egretta garzetta, assembly GCF_000687185.1. NCBI lineage: Eukaryota > Metazoa > Chordata > Aves > Pelecaniformes > Ardeidae > Egretta > Egretta garzetta. Next base: position 78,637 of record NW_009259591.1, read on the forward strand.
TGAAAAAGAACCCTTCCACAGATCCCTCCCTCAGACTTAACTCTGGTTCCCGGAGGCTAATTATCAAGAAGCAACTTCTGCCTCTTAGGCCAGGCACGGGTATGGGCTCTCCATCTCGGGGGCCGGGGCTTCACCCTGCTGAGCCTTAGGGAGAAATTCCGTTTGTGGCAAGACGTAGCGATTCTCCAGGTAAACTTTCAACATTGCCTGCCACAAACGCACAGTTGACCTGCGCAGCAGCTGGCAACCCAAGCAACAGCATTACTGAGCAACCCAGCAACGCGCTGCAGGAGAATTTTGCCCTCCTGTTCGTTAGAATATAGCTGGCAACGGAAGAAAGTACCGGCTATTCCATGCAACCAGCCATTAAAAAATCTGGACATACCGATCTCTGCCACAGCTATTTCCTGGTCTAACTAAAAGGAAGAAGAGGTTTCTCAGACACCCACGTGCGGCAGCAATCACGCGCTGCCTCAGCATCACCGCACGGCGCTCCGGCTGACGTTCGTATGCCAGACAAGAAACCAAGAGCACCGTTTCCAGAAAAGTACTGGCAAAGCTATGGGATACGGCAGCTTCGTTACAAGCATCGCTTTGATGTCCGTGACTCGCAATCAGTACCCGGAACAGCCACCACGGCACAAACGAACGCTACGCTCGCCGCGTCGGAGCAGGTTACGCGTTCGGGTTACACCGTGCCGGCCAGGCCTGCTGCCGTAGGCGGGCGGCGTGCTGCGCTCGGCTCCGTGCTGCCTCCCCTCCCCTCCCTCCACGCTTCTTCCTAACATAAATTTTAAACGAACAATGCAACTCTTCACGGTGCACTGCATTTTAACTCACGTGCTTCTTCATGTTGGATGCGCAAGCACATTCAGCAATTAGAACTCCAACCGAGGGTCCTCACTCAGGTTTTTTTGCTTGGAAAAGCATGTAAATACATCTTAAGTTTCGCCAAATATGGAAGCAGTTACGTGAATGCCTAATTAGGTCCCCTGCTTGGGATCTCACCCGCTACCTGTTATTGTTTCTAACATCATTAATTACACTGCAGCCATGCCAGGAAGCCCATCCTGGTGGGGACCTAAACGGGGCCTTTCAGACTGCAGCTTGAGAGGGTTGGGCACGTTCTCCACGCGCAAGATGCGTCCGGGCTTGCGGCACACTGACTGGCAGATCTTACACAAAAAAAAGGGGCGATTTAGAAGAGCTTGATAAAAAGCCGCCCAACGACACCAGCACATACCTATCGTTAGCAACGCAAAGGTTAATTCAGTACCGTCTCTGGTCCACATTAAGAGAGCCGAGGCTGGTGGGAAGCCACGCAGCTATCTGGCGAGGCAAGACAGACAGGATTGGATCTCGTGGCCTGCAGAGCTCCCCTGGAATGAGTGAGTGCACCAGGCAGCACTGCAAAACTGTTCCCTTTATTTTGAGGGAATCGGCCAGAGGAGAAAGAGCTGTCGTGGTGAGGTCCGACTGCCTTATGCATCTCCCTGTGCATCACAACACTGTCCTCACACGTAAACAGCCCTGAGTCATTTCCGATGCTCAAGTTGCACACAGAAGCTTCAACCCAAATCACATTTGGGACAAGCGCCTGGCCAATTTCTGTTTGCTGAGCGGTTTTTCCTACTCTTCTGCTCCTTCCGCCAGTAGGACGACCGCACTAACAAGGAGGGCAGGACAGCCTTTCCCCTGCGTTGCAATTTTCTCTCTCCTAAGATTTTAGCGATTTGTAGCTTCCATTTCCCTATTTCAAATGTATAGAGTTTGTTTGCTCAGAGCTGCAAAAAGCCAATCTTTCCTCTTAAGAGACTTTAGCTCCTGATGGCACAGACTGAAGGATCTGGCATCGCTTCATCTCCACCAGATTTGATGACTACGATGAAAAATCCTGGATGCCGAACGCAAGATGGCAACATGGATAAGTAGGAACCCAACGGGCGACTAAGCCGTAAAAAATACCGAAAGCAACAACAGTGTAGGTAGGGAAAATCCTCAAAATCAGGCCACGCTATTTGTGAGCTAGGACGCTAAGTCTCATCAATGATAAATACCATTACGCCAGGAAAGCACTCTGGAGTCACAGAGTGACAGAGAGAACAACTTTCCCCCCCGCTAAGGCTAGAGAAGGGGTCCAGCCGACACTCCTGGAGCGGCAAACCCCTTCGCTGCCTTCGTTCTCATCCGGGCCCCCCCAGTTTCACACCCCTGGCCACCCATTTCCCCAAAGTCTCCACAGCAACTGGCTTGGTATTACTGGGATATTGGTCAACAAACACAGAACCCAGTTCTAACCAGACCCAGGTTGTTTTGTAAACATTAAGTATGATGACAAACAACCGAAAAAAACCCCGTATCTACTTTCTGTGAACTATAAACCTAAGTATTGCCCTAATCAAACTGTACGAAACCAATATCTCTTTTCTAAGAGATCCAATGCAATGTAATGCCGGTCACAGCAAAGTCCTTACCAAACTGGAATGTTGAGGGGAGGTATATTCTTCTCAACCCTGAATTCTTTCACGCTGTAATATTACTAGCAGTATGGTAATCCCTGGAAATTAGGGGGCGGAGTCTGTCTAATCCTCTCCAAGATTGGAGATTGCACATTTAGCAAACTCTGGATGTCTTCACCTGTGTCCCGAAACAAAGGCTGGACTTAACTTGTGGTCTATATCCATAGCACCCGATTGTTAGAGACGCTAACGAACTTCTGGTTTTCAGGCATTCGACACTACTGAGAAGCAGACTTCTCTCGCATCAGCCGGGGTGGCTGGAGAGCGACACGCCAAACGGATGGGTCCGCAGATGTGCACCAAGAGTGAGATACCAAAGGGTTTCCCTTTCAGAGCCAACTGAAGCAAACACACCACTGGGGCAACTGGAAAAATGGCTAAGTGTGGATCCTGCAACACCAGGCCAACCTCCTGTTGCACTTGCAACCCCCCCCTCCCCCCAATCAACGAAACAGAAAACACCAAAAACCAGAAAACACCAAAAACCAGAGTGGTTTTCCTCTAACACCCATTCAACATCCCGCTCTCTGACAGCCGGGAGGAGACCCACAGCAACAGGCATCATCAGGTGCAGGCGCACGCTGCCTGCTGTAGGCGACCTGCTCCTACCTCTGGCTGCTGTAATCAATTAATTTACAGAGCAGCCCTGTCTGGAGAGAAACCGTTTCCAGAGGCTTCGGGCTGGATTCTGGGATTACCCCGACCCCTGCACGCGGGTCACCGCTGCCTCGCTGCTCCCGGGACACAGCTGGCGTTGGGTTTGGCTCCCACCGCCTGCTCCTCGAGGGAGGACAAGTTCTCCGCACACCTTCTGCCTGGCACAGCAGGACTGCCCGTGCTGCCACGCGTGAAAATGCGACTTCTTCCCTCTCAGCCCTCGCCCGGGTCAGCAGGGCAGGAACAGCGCTCCTCTGTAAACTGCTCTCCAATCCGCAGGGTTCGGCATGCAGCAGGGAAGGGAGAAGGTGCCCCACACCTGGGAACGTATCGCTGGCCATGGTCTGGCCTACAGCTCTTTGCAGATTAACAGATGGTATCTTAGAATATACCAGAGAATAAAACGGGAGGGAGTTCCAACCTCAGTTAACGAACGACTGCCAAATGCTGCGCCCACTCGCAGCCAAACCAGACCACAGCCGAACTCCATGAGGAGAAGGGCAGAAGCTGATGGGACGGTTCTTGCCAGTAACAAAGAACAACATGCCGTGTCCGAAAGCACCCGTGTGTCACCACGCACTTCTGTCGCAGACGAGGTGCATCGCCACAAAGCCGAGTGCCGGACCTCCCACGCTCAGACTGACACGTGCCAGGGCCAAAACCAAACGAGTTTCACGGCTGATGAGATAAGTGATTTCAGACCATTGGTTTGGGGGAAATCTAGGCGCTGTGTTCTACAGTAGGTGGCTCCTTACCTGGCTCTGTTTTAGCAAAGAAGGTGTGCACTAGTCAGAAGAAATGAAAACACTGCAACCGTGCGCCAAGCGCGAGGATAAAACGCTCCCGAGTACAGTATCAAAAATAGCCTACCTACCATGCTGCCACAGAAAAAGAATGAAAAACCAGGGCAGGAGCTCGCACAAAACTGAAATAGCACAATTCTACCACAAGATGTTCACGGCATCCTCATCCACTGAGAGACGTGGCCGATCGGACAGAAGGAAGCCCAAACTTGGTCTTTCACTGTGCTTCTTCATTCAGAGAACTTTCTGGTATGGTTCCATGGAGCGAACATTCTCCATTTTCTTTGAACAAATTGTATTACACTTGTTTCTCATCAGATTACATAAATTAGCTGAGAGTGAATGGAATCAATTACAGTCCAGATTCCAGACCTCTTAAGAACTTACTGCCTAACACGTTTCTTTCATTTAATAAACTCGAACCAAATGAGGATTATATCACATAAATAATACTCCCTCTATAGGGCAATGCAATAAAATGGCAGAAATACTCAGAGGAACCACGTAGATCAAATACGAGAGCCTCTGATATTACCCGCCGGATTTAAAGTATGAACGTTGCATGAACTTAGTTGTACAGTATTTTTACTTTGTATTGTGAACAAGAGTCTGATTCAGAGGGTACTTCAGACCAAGTTTAATATCTTCTGACAGCCTCGGACAGCTAGGGAAAAATCGTGTTGCAGCAAAGTACGGATTTCCGTATTTAAAAGATGGCTTGACGGCTCTGCACAAGATACTGCCCTCTCCCGCCAAGTCCAAGATCTTGACTCTCCCAAGGGACTAAGAGTAAATACGACCCAGAGTAAGGGCTTCGTAAAACTCCAAGCGAGGCAGCTTACCGAACCGACTTGTTCTTTAAGACGATGGCGTTTCGGAACAACCTAAAGCGATACGGCGACTGCTAGGAACAACCGCGTTGACAGAAACGCTCGCCCAGTCTTTCAGCCTCAACGAGGAGCTACGCCAGCTGTAGTCAGACATTTTTATACCAGCCTGAACACATAAGTGTCCAGGGAAGAAAAACGTGATGAAAAGACTTAGATACAGAGCTCAGCAAGAGATTCAAAGCTGAAGGCACAAAATTATACACGCAGTTAAATTATCCCCATTCACAACCAGCATTCTTGACACATTTTGCAGAAGCTGGGCAGGAAACAAAGAGGCAGAGGAACAACACAGCCAAGATGAGGGATGACTATTAAACGTACAATTACCTGTAAGGAAATTCTTTTTACATTACTCAAGAATGGCTGAAGACAGTTTTGATGGCAGCCTATGTCATTACAACTTGTCTAATCCTAAAACTGTATGTAACCTGGTAGGCAACGACAAATACAGGATCCCGCAGGTGAAGTTCAGGTATAAGACTCCAACAAAGAAACAGGATGTTTCCATCTACTCAGTGAAAAGGTTTTCGGGGGACACAGGGAGTTCTCTGGGAACTGGGGGACATGGGAAGCTTTAAATCGGTACAGCACTAGCCAGGCCTTTCTTCCTGGGCTTCTTCACACCCGCCCTCCACCCATCCAGTAACATTCTCCATGTTAACAGAGAGAGACATGGCGGGAATGAAATGCGCTGCCCTGGGGACGCCTAACCGATGCAAAACGGGGTGCTCGACAGCTTGGCCGCGGGATAAGAATTGCGGTTAGGTTTTCTGTGACGTGACGGGGCTTTCACGAAAAGCCAATTTGTACATATGGCGCATGAAGAACCGCATCATTTAACCATAAAGTGAAAGTTTTTTCTTTAGCCAGTGTACGATGTAGCAAGGCTCCCGTATATATAGGTATAGTTGTATACGTCTATTCATAGAGCTGCATATGAACCTTGTTAACTACAGTGCATACATTCACACCTATCTATAAACAAAACAAACTGGACTTCCTGGTACCGAGTGGGCTTTATCTGAACTTCCCTTTACGTTCAGCTGGGAAGTTCAAATGCCGTTTTGAATGGGTTACATTCCAGTTATAAAACTCCGTATATAAGTTATCCTCTATTCCCCCACCCCCCAACCCCCCCTTTTTTTATGCAAAGAATGAAATACCATTCTGAAGTTATATTCTATCATTAGAAGGAATGAACATACCGAGCCGTCCGTGAAGCTTGCAGTGTACCCTGGTTGTGACACAGAACTAAGCACACCTACCGGATACAAGTGTCATTTCTAATTGAATGATATGACAACAGTGATTTAAAAGGCTCATTTGTGAGTCACTAATAAAAGCCTGATATGTGGAAAGGACATCATACACAAAGCAGGCACAACGTTATGTTCGCTCCTCTTCTTAATGCAGTCATAAACAGCCACTGTCTGTTCATTCCTGTGATTTAAATGTGTAAAGTCACCATTTTTGCTTCCCATCTCAGGTAGTGCTGAGAGATTTCAGTCCCTCTGCCTCAGTACTGACGTCTGCTGTCCCGTGAACGACTAACAGAAAACCTTCACCCGCCCGCTTGCCCCTCCGATGCTCATTCCTGCCTCCTCGCGCTGTAACAGGTACCAGTATTTGCAGCCGTGTGCGTTACAGAAAACCACTCTCAGAAAATGGACAAAATGCATTAACTCCTTTGTACCGGACACCTCTTTACCAGGAGGCAGTAACTGCGCATGGCATCGCAGCTAGCTGTTGGACAGTTCTTGCCTTCTAACGCGTGGGAGGAGGAGGCTCCCCTCACGATTCACAACACCACCTCACTGGAATCTTCCCCATCTCTTCCCCAGCGTCAACAGCACCCGCCTGCCGTATCACCTACTGCTTCAGTGCTATGCGCGGTCCCGGGCCTCAGTCAGACTGCAAGCTTTGCCGCACCAAGCCCTTCAACTTGGCCTTCACCAATAGAAGAGCACAAACACCTCCCGCACATGTACCTCCGGGCACTCAGGCACAGCATTTATTTTAAGGAAAGCACATTCTTCCGTTGGAAAAGCTCATTGATGATGTTTCTTGTTAGTCACAGGTACGCACCACCTTATTTGCCACCAGAAGACCTCTGCAGGCAGCCCGCTTCCGAAGCAAAGCGTCCTCCCATGGACTCAGTGGAGAGCAGGCAAAGCTAGAGATGTCCTGGCACTGCTGCCTGCAGCTACCTGACCTGCGGCATCTCCAGAAGCGCGCTCTTACTGACCAAAGTACGTCGGTATTTACAGACTCCTCAGGGTAACGAGAGATGCAGAGACAGGCGATGGTTATCATGTCCCAGCTCAGTTTTATGCTCTGGACTAAATAAATCTGACAGGGACCCTTCTTAAAGCTCTTCTCCACAACTAATTCTGATCCATGGTGTTTGCCTTTCAGTGAAAAAACACTTTCATAAGCTATGTTCCTTCTCAAAAGCATTTAAACCTTCCTCTATACATTGCCTAAGTGCAGATAAATAAAAAGAAAGTAAAGATAAATACCTCAAATCAGTGTTCCGAGGGAAAAGTCTTTTCTTCCCGCTGAAGTAGGCTTCAAAATCATCTGTTGCCAGTCTGTGTGCGTAGTCAATGTATGCAGACACCTCCTGGCGACGAGAATTGCGGTCACGAATGAAGATTATGGTCTGGAAAACACAAAGGCGGCCACAAATAAAGAATAGAAACATACATAGTGTGCAACCTTCTGTATAAAAACATATTTAGAGAGTACATAAACATTGTCAACTTCACCTGGGCCACGCTTCTGTTAGGAGTTAAGGCACTTAAATTACGGCATATTACAGCATATTCTTAACACAAGCTTGGCAGCATGGCAGCAAAACCAAACGTAAATGCAGTGTCACACAACACGCCCTCAGGCACTTCCCACGTCTCCGGCTGCCACTTCCGAAGGGTTTTCCCCCAGGTCCCCGGCCGTATCTGCCAGCCCCATACACACATCCTAAAGCAGTCTAATGCTGCTGGACACCTATTTTTAAGCAATGGTGGTTTTGTTTGGCCATTCTACAACGCTGCTGTCCATGCCCTAATTACTGGACCAAAGTAGAAAGGGCGAGAAGTTTATGGTATCTGGGTTGCACCTCTACAGCCAAAGCAGAACTTTTTCAACTTAATATTCACAGCAGATTTTTCGCTTTTCAGAAAGTCGGTGGACTGGAAACTGGTGCCCATACACCCCTCTCTCCTGCGCTATGACCAGAGAACAGAGCAGACTTTGCCAGCCCTGCCCTCTCTCTTGCAGACAACCCCCGTGCTGTTTCGTTCCTCACACCCAGTGAGCTCCAGAGCAAAAACCTAGCATTTTAAATACAAGCAAACAAACAACAAAACAAAGTCTGTGCCTATAAATAAAGCTGACTAAAGCCGGGCCGCTCCAAGCAGAACAAATTATCTATCCAGCTGTCGCGCCTTGTGCTGGTTTGGGCAGGGGTAGAGTCCACGTTCTCCACAGTAGCTGGCACGGGGCCACGGTTTGGGTCTGTGCTGGAAACGGTGTTGATAACCCCGGGATGGGTTCGTTCCCGCTGAGCGGGGCTCGCACAGAGCCAAGGCCGTTTCTGCCTCTCACCCCACCCCACCAGCGAGGGGCTGGGGGGCACAAGGAGCTGGGAGGGGACACGGCCGGGGCGGCTGACCCCCACTGACCCCAGGGACATTCCACACCAAATTCCACGTCGTGCTCAGGGTAGAGAGCTGGGGGAAGGAGGGGGAAGGGGGGGACATTCGGGGCGATGGCGTTTGCCTTCCCAAGTCACCGTTAGGCGTGATGGAGCCCGGCTGTCCTGGGGACGGCTGAGCACCCGCCTGCCCTGGGAGGGAGGGAATGAATTCCTTGTTTTGCTTTGCTTTGCTTGCACGCGGGGCTTTTGCGTCACCCATTAAACTGCCCTTATCTGAACCCATGGGTTTTCTCACTTTTACTGTTACGATTCTCTCCCCCACCACACCGCACCGGGAAGCGGGGGGAGCGGTGCAGTGGCATGGAGGCACCCGGAGGACAGCCTCTCTAAGAGAGCAACCAGAGGACCTAACCGACAATGTTCTGTGTTAAAGGTACGCTTGTGAGGCCGCCTCCTCAGAACGAACGGCCTTTGATCCTTCTCATCTGTCAACACCGTTCCCTCCTCTCCAGTGATTCATTTCTAACCACCTATAAGCATTCACTCATTAGACTATGAATCAGCTTGCATTTTCTTAAGCGATCCTAAACTGTTTAATCGTGTCACACCTTTTTGCCCCTGAGAAGACATGTACCAATTTGCACTCTTTTCCTCCCCAGATGATAAAGCTCCTGACCGAAAACTAACTGAAAGAGAGATTAAACATACCATAAAATCCACCAACAGGAAAATCTTCTCCCAAGTCTCTTCAATGCTCTGCTGACTTGTCCCTAACACAGCAAATCCTGCTGGGCACAGATTTTGTGCTTTACATCCATCTGCGAGTCTTCAGGAACTTATTATGTGGCGAAAGGTGAAAAAGCTTTAATTGGAGATGGGGTTTGAAAGGTATGCTTACAAACAGCTTTTGGGCCTAACAACTGAACCTATTTACAATGGGGGTGAACTGACTTACAATTACGACAATTTGGAGCAAATTAGAACAGAACAGAATAGTTCGTCCGGAAGGGACCTACAACGATCATCTAGCAACGCTGAGTTCCTTTCCCTCCTTTCAGGTCAGAGGCTAGAGAAGGGAGGCGAAGTATTTATAGGGGATAAATACATATCTCTCCATATAGCTACACAGAGTTATTTATTTATTGTATATTTGTATAAACCTAAATCTCCCCATGGGGGAGAGGCTGAGGCGGTAGATAAAGGTCAGGGTACAGTCACGTGGAACAGAATAGGATCCTACATTTCCCTGCTTATCTTTCTCCCTTCCATCTCCGGTGATACGTTTTCACGGTAGACAAATACCATGGGACGCCAATGCTCCGATATTCCAAACCCATTTGCATCTACTGCTTCCTATAGACAGAAGCAGAACATTTAGAAGGATCTGCACTTGGCTATGCTGAACACGGGGGCACTTTCTTCGGGAGCGTACACATCTCATCCTGGGAAAGACTAACACGAACCTGTCCCTACTTCAAACCAGATTAGAGAGACCAACAAACCACTGTGAATAACCAATTTATCCAGACATTTATCAATCCTCTTAACTACATGGAACATTTGTACGATGCTATTGCCATCACCGGTTGCCTTGTAACGCACAGCCCTGCCAGAGCGTTCCAGTAAGTGTCTTCTCCCATCCAGCGATCATCAACTAAAAATTTGCACTGACTTCCCCCAGTCCAAAATCAGGTCCTGTGCTATCACTTAGAAACGCTGGAAAAATACAAACACAGCTTTCCTTTGACTGCCATTGGTAAACACTGTGGATTCGATTCCCACGGGTATTAATGCCCTTCTATACAGGCGAGGGAGCGTGCAAGGATTTCAGAAGAGGCACAAACTACATTGACCTCCCGCTTAGTTTGCTTGTACACGACCAGTGTCAGGCTGGGTAAGAGCTCGGCCCGTTTACCGGACTGATCTGAGCACTGGGTTTTCTTGGGGTTTGAAGCACGTGCTTCAAAAGCTACTAAAATCATCTGCTTAAAAGGCAGGATTGTGCAACGATGAAGGCCTTCCACCTTTATCTTCAAAGAAAACAAATGATTCTGTGCACAGTTCCCACACGATATCGGAGAAAACGCTGCCTATGTTGGGGTCTAGTTCCGTTTGTGAACTTCTAAGTTGTAAGAAAAAAAACAAACGCCACCTGCCAACGATTCACTCCTACTTATGCTACTTCATACACTGAAACACGTTTCCTAAAGCTGGCTTTGATTCCAAATAAGACCTTACCAGGGACATCAAAATACCAGGACTTGCCCATTTTTGGGGGTAATATTGGCACGCACTGTGGGACAGGGTCAATGTTCATCCAAGAGAGAAGACCTGCTTCTACCGACACCAGCGAGAGCCAAGCAGACTTGCCGGGTTGGAGGAGAATTTGTCGGCATTTCCCTATTTTGTTAACATTACCGGAAAGAATTACATTCCTCACATTAAGCTAATTCTGTCTCCTTGAAATAGTGCACACCCGAAGGATCATTCCTCTCCAGTTAGAGCACTAGGGTGGAACCAAGAGACCTGCCCAACACATCACCGCTCCGTGCCCCTCTTCTCTTGGAGGAATCGCGATGAGCGGCTGCCCTCCGCTGCCGTACTGCGGGGTTAGTCCGTGCGGGGTTAGTCCGACCTGTGATCTCAGTCTGCTGCTGAGTAATGCTGCTTATGAAAGAAAAGCTACCGATAGGGATAAGCCTTCCGAGAGAGACCTCACATTTATGATAATTACCCACATACCAGGAGGCTGCCTTCATTTTTTCATAAGGTGGTGCTGCAAATGAGCTCTCCAGAGCTCAGGCCCTTTTCCTACGCTAGCAAAGCGTACGGTGAGGGCTAACATCATTTGTAAGACCAATTAACATCCCTGGGAGGGGGGGAAACCGACAGGCACTTAGTGATTAAAAGGTGTGGGTGTCAATGATGAAAACTTTCAGCTCTCCTGAAACCCTTGCCTTTCCTCTATCCTTATGGCAGAACGCGGCTACTCCGACAGAAAACATTTTAATACCGGCTTTTCTTTCAGCGCCTCCTCAGCGGTTTGTGGGCACGTCCTACACACTAATTACAGCCAGTTTTTAACTGCATCCAAGGGCCTTGCTGGACTGGGACCTACGAGATGGCAAATGAACCGGAGTGCGCCGTGATTCAGCTTGCTCTGAAACGATCGCAAAGCAGACTCGCTGAGGAGCAAGAATACACGGGGGCTGTACAGAGCCCAGCCCTGCTGTCTGGTGAAGCAGTCTCATAGTGAGAGCCCTTTAACGGCACGCCAAACTGAAAGGAGATGACAGGAAAGTCAAGACAGACAATATTTAAGAGCCAATTACTAATTCACTGAGGAAGCTCTTTTCACGTGGACAATATCACAGGTGGGCACCCGGGGGAACAAGCACTGCGAGGCTGAAAGGCACAGGTGTAAAATACATTACCAGTTGAAATATATTTTTAATGAGTAGCAATTTATTTTTGTTGCGTAGCATTCGGCCTTATTTGCCACCTGCAGATCGCATTACATCTAATAGAAATACCAGTGGGCAACAGTAGTCAGAGAAAGGACCTCACCTCTGTATCTTTAAACCAGATGCGATTGCCATTTCTGCTTTGCAAGTGGGAATAAATTGCTGACCTGTTCTTTTAGCTGGCTGGGAGCGAAAGGAGCAGACAACATGGGCTTACAGGTTGGGATTTTACCTCCTGCACAATTTGATTTTGGGTGGAGGGGGCAAGGTACAGCATAAATACGTTGTCCTTTTAGTAGAGAGACTGAACCCCACTAAAGCAAGCCTAGAAAGGCTCTGTTCACATTTTCATCTGCAAATACCATTCTCTTATTTGTGCTGACTTTGAAATGTTCCTAAAACCTGTAATATGTCTGAAATTGCTTCAGTTTCTTTCTCTCATGCCCAAAAACGCCAAGCGGGCTTTTGGAAAACACACATCTTCTACCTGCCCATTACGGTACAAAAGAGGGAAAACCAAGGACTTGGAGAGCAAGCACAGGATCACAGCAGCCTTTAGTCTGCTTTCTTCTCATCTATCCAAACTAAGCAGGATGTGGTCTAAAGGTAAATGCAAATTAAAAACAAAAAAAAAGAAAGAAAAGAAGAGATCCTTCAAGCTCCGACCATGCGAGTTAGACAGCATCTCTACACGCTCTCCCTGTTCAGCACTCTCAGAGCTGGATTCCAGCCCCGGAGCGTGCCGCCCGGAGCTCACCTGGGACACCAGAGCGCACGGAAGCGCAGCCGGGTATTTCATTCAGTTGGCAGAAACGCAGAGGCAAAACCCGTGCCATAACGTAAAGGGAAATGTGCTGTACCTTGCACTGAGCGGTAAAACTCTTCTGCGGTTCTCAGGGACCTAGCTCACGCTGGAGTTGCAGGACTAACACCGAGCGCAGACCACACAGCTGCTAAAATGATGACTGGAGGCCCAACGCCTCAGTTGTCAGGTGAGGTTCAGCTCTCACGGGGGTAAGCACCAGACTGTCGTGCTGAAGGACTCGAGGCTTTCGCTAGCGACCGCCTGTATTCTGTGCGCTTACGTGCCAAAGGACATCAGATGCGGCGTTCAGGGGACGTTTTCAAGGCAGAAGCACCTCAGGAAGATCCCGAGCGCGGGACCGCTCTCACCTGCCCGGTACTCGAGACGCGAGCCCTGCTCTGCCGTGCACAGCCTGTACCTTCCCATTTGCAGAGTGAGGGTGTAAGAAAAGCAGACCGCTTATTACAATAATTTAAATAAGCAACCGAGACACAGAAAACGTGTTTCTCTGTCACCGGGGCCAAAGTCTTTGAGAAACTGACTGCGAGCGCACGCTATGTTCATCCTTTTCATCCGTCCCGCCGGGCACCTTCACAGCGGTGCCCCCGAGCAGCCCCTGACCGTTCAGACCGCGGGTGCCCCGGCTCGCTGAACGCCGGCCAGCGCAGCAGCTCCGCGGGACAGCTCGAGGAGGCGCAGCAGCGTTTGCCTCGTTTAAGAGTTCCCCGCGTTCCCCTGGTGCGGTTCTGGGCGTATTTCAGCAATGCAGGCACCGAGACGCATACACACACCATAACCTAACCACGCTTTTTGAACCGGGGAAGCAGCATTTGTGGGCAAGAATGGCTGGCCAAGAAGCAGATGTTCTAGCTTTCAACTCTTCAGGAAAAAAATAAAAGGTTACCCTTCAGAAGAAGAACCGTTCGCCATGTATGCGAACCATGTGCCTCCCAGCTCCTCACCGTTAAGTGTTCGGCAGCTGCTCGAATGGAAGCAGCTCTGTGGACTGTGAATTTGCTTATCTGTGTAAACAGGGTGTTGCCTCAGTTTGAAAACAATATTCTGGCTGAGAACAGCCCGCTGAGAGTGCGAGTTTAGATTAATTATGTTAGCATTAGAATACAGGAGGTTATTAAAACCAGAAATGCACACATAACCTAAAATTCGCTCAGAGAGACGTAAGAAGTCAGCGCTAGCAGCGAGGAGGTAGCCGCAGCCTTCAGTTCGGCTAACGAGGAACAAGGCACGTGTCCTGGACGAGGAGCGTTGGCTCCCCAGGCCGATGAGGGGTCGTTACTGCAAGGTAACGCTCCGAGCAGAGTGAAGGAGGAGGTACGGCAGAGGTAAGGAGAGAAGCAGAAGCATAAAGGCAGTTGCCAGTTGCCTATATGTAAGGAAAGGGGAGGAGGGGGGGAAAGAAGGGAAGAAAAGGAAAACAACAGGAAACAAGAAAGAAAAATAAAAGAAAATGAAAAGCCAGTGCAGGCTCCCCCCCCCCAGTCACAAACCCAGAAAATGGGCAGACTAAAGCCTGCCGAAATTGACTCCTGTCCCTGAAGGGACCAACAGTAGGTATCTGGGAAAATGCAGAGCCACAGGGCAGGTGCGCAACGCTGCTGCCCCAACGCCGCGTCCCGAACCCCACCAACCCGCAGCGCAAGCATTTCCTGAACCAGGGCTTTTTAAAACCAGGCTATTAGGATTTTTGATTAACTCTTCCCCGCGAGCTAAAGAACGTGTCACAGGTCAGACAGCAGAAGCGATTGCCAGCGCAGCTGAACATACGGTCAGACCCGAGTTTGCAAAAGCAGTCGAGGGTTCGCCACTCACCCAGGGTACCATAGGAAACGAACGGGCAGAACCAAACATAGAAATTGCAGTCCCTTTCCTAGCCGATTCACCGAAAACATACGCTTCTATTTATCCTGCTAAGACATACAAAAGCTGTGCAGTTCTCAAGACAGGTAAACCGTTAGATAAACTAGCAAAAGATTTCAGCCTGGAAAGTACGTGAGCAGAAACGCAGCCTTTTCTTTCCAAAATCTCAACTTTCAAAAGCCCATAAATATTGCTCAAGGATTTTGGGGTGGGTTGTTGTTTTTTTTTAATTCCAGCTCGCTCTCCTGTACCTGCTCCATCAGAAGGGCATCAAAGTATTTTCCCTGGCAAACACCTGATTTATGAATAAGTAAGTAGCAAGGCATGAGAAACCAGAATAATAAGGGTATGCCTTAAAGTCAGCGAAGGGGACGGCTCAACGCCTGCCCAAATACCGTACCAACTGGATTTCCACAAGCGAGCCTGCCCCTGAGACGACAGCCGCGCCGCACAGAGGGCTCCTGTATTCACATCTTGGGCATCCTTGTTCTTCCTCTGACAGAAGGGGGAAAAAAAAATCATATATTTTTGGGGCTCCAGACCTGTCCTGCTTGACCTTCTCCCCAGCCGCCGGTGTCCAGGCGGACACCCAGCCGGGAGAAGCCTCCCCACAGTGCCGGGCCCCGCGGGTCCCGCAGGAGGAACAATCCCGCAGTGTTCGACGTGCTGCAGGTGTCCCGGGGTGTCAGCTGCCTGCTATTTATTATTGGTTTGCTGCATACAGGGAGGCAGGCCAGGCCATCACTAACAACTCTGTGCAAACGGGTCAGGGAAAGGAAAATAAAGCCTGTGCCGCGGGAAGCTGCAGGGGCTGGGGGTTTGCTGGCAAAGCCTGGCCGCGTTCCTCCTTAGGTGCTACTTAAAAAATGCTACTTGTTTAACTTGGAAGCGACTTCACATAGCTGGGGCTGCGCGAGACGCGCGTGGCAGGGAAACCAGCTGCAGGCAGGTGTGCGGCTTTTTCATTTCAAGACGTACCAGGGGAGGCTTCCTCTGCCCAGTTCTGAGGGGTTTTCTTTTTAGAAGTCTGTTTATATAATTTGTTTTCCAGTGGAAAAAAAATTACTGTAAAAATACTAAAGGAATCATTTGCATGTCTTTGAACTTGGAGGGTTTGTTTTGTTGGTGTTGGGTTTTTTTGTTTTCGGGGTTTTTTTAACAGGGAAAAAATAAAGAGAAAAGACGTCTTCCAATTACATGGAAAAATACAAGCAAATAACTTTCTAAATTCCAAATCTTTTCCTATTTTCCACTGACCTAAGAGTAAAACATGATCCATGCCGCCCTTTCAGTGCCGATACTGGTTGCAGAACCTCTCGCAGTCACATTTTTTCTTGGGGGGATTATAAAACGGGACTCACATGTAGCTTTGGGATTAGACAAATAGCTCAACTGCAGCAAACCAGATGTCTCTGTTTAAGACACGGCCGAGGGAGCGTGCTGGCAGTGCAAACAGAGCGCAGGCATGCTGGTCGCAGGCCTGGGGACTGCAGCCGAGCGAAGGTCACACAGACGGGCTGTCAAAAACAGCCTGGGAAGTTAAATGAGGAAAACAGATCTCCCTGCTTGCACCGCTGGATGAGCACAGGCACCCCGTCCCGGGCGCCGCCGGGGCTCTGGCTGGGCGTGCACGCCCCGGCGGAGCGACCCGAGCATCCGCCCCCCCGCATCAGGGCTTTGTCTCACAAGATGCGGAGTCTGTCTTGGCCAGCAAATCTACAAAACTCAGCGTTATTTTGTTCTCAACAGACCTAACCTGTGCTCACCCCGGGATGTCCCACTGCCTTGGCGAGCGGGATGTTTTGACAACCTACAGCCCCGGTCAGTGAGGCAGGGCCAGGGCTACGCCGGACTCTTGCGCTCTTCAGCAACCGCCCCCCAGAGTGAGACAGAGATAAGAGACTCTCTTATCTGGGCAAGTCCTCCCTTAAGGAGACACACATACACAAGTCACTACGACAGCAGAATGTCCTTATTTTCTACCAGACAACCCAACTACATGGGAATCAACGAATACTCCCGAAAAGCAACAAGTCGCATAGAATTGAACAGCCTTCCTCTCGAATGGCAAGGACTGAAATGAATACATCACCCCCTGGTGCTCCGGGGTCGTCTTTACTTCCATAATAACAACTTCAAGGCAGTGATCCTGCTGACACAAGCAAGCGTTTGCTTTTCTGAAGCCACCCCTTTACTACTCCTTGGCCTTTTGGGCCGCTGGACAACTCGCTGTGCTTGGCAGGTGCAGAGGGGCTGACCGGTGCTAACATCTACAGCCACTTTTGTCTCCAAAAGGAGCGGAATGAGCTCTTTCCAGAATTTATTCACACCAAGGCACAGCTTACTAAAACCAATACAATGTCGCTTGTCTTGCTGCCAATTCTCATGAAACCTAGGACAGACAATAAAGGCCAAGGAGAGAGCAAGCAGAAAGCAAAAACCACAGGAGGAACGTACTCCGATACAAAACCCATGAAGGTTGCACTCCAGGCGTGACGACAGTGGCTTCTCGTGGCTGCTGTGGGGTCCGTGAGCATTTGACATGCCACCACACACCCCCCTCAACTCTCCTTAAGTTGCGAGACCTGAGGGACTGCGGCAAAAATTCCTGCCAAACAGAATAGGCCTTTACCAATGGCTCAAGGTTTATAGGGTAGGGTTAAAAACCAGCTTTACTGAGGTCAAGCAAAACAAAACTAAGATCCCCATCCCTAGGGAGCTGCACAAAACTTAAAAAGCAGCTCAAACATCCACAAAAGTCCTTGAGGCTCCATAAAGGCAAAAAAAACCCCCCAAAACTCCTCCCTAAAAGGAAAAAGACAGGAAAGGAAGTAAAATGAAAGCGAAGCAAAAGTGTCTTGTTTTTATAATGTACAGAAAGTTACGATGCTTCGATCATACAAAAGCATCCTCATTTTTTCCTGTCGCCAGGCAGAGAAGTCAGCTGGGCTGTTGATTTTGAAATCCTAATTAAAAATAGGGTTTGATGTACATCTGCCTAACTGTACGTGATCCGCTCCGGGTGCAAGACTTCCCAAGGCACCTCTCCGATTCCACTGCGTCTTCCCTGACTCGAGGGCAGGTCAAGCCCGACCCGTGCTGCCGGCCCTGAGCCCCGTCCTGCACCCCCATCTGCAGCACCTCCCTTCCGACCACGCTGCTGCTCCGAGAGAAGGGAAGCATTTGCAATCTTAACAGCTTTCTCCTCTTTTTTTTTTTTTCTTTTTTGTTAAGAAGTGACCTTTTAATATACCCCACCTGTCTAACGAGCACTCTTCCCTGGTATTTGTCAGAGATATTTGAACAGATCCGACTGTAATGGATGTCACGCCTCCGACTGCTGAACGGAACTAGTTGTTCCCAGACTTCCTTTTTTTAAAATGCTGTTTACTGAAACATTCATGAAATCTGCTTGGCAGCCTCAGGGCTTGATCCTCAGCCGCATACCCCGCGCGGACTTAATGCAGGCACTGCTAGACGAGACCAGGGAGGATTTTTCACTTCTGCATAGGATGGGTTACAGATTCGTACCCAACCTCGAGGGAGGGGGACGGGCCAGGGTCCACCAGCACATGGTTCTGCACAGATGTGGGGCAGTGGTGGCTCTGAAAGAACTCGGAAAGTTGCAAACTCTTCAGGGTAGGGAGCTTTTACTAACACCTATTGCTAAGTTGCAGAAGTCGTTCACGGATTTTTGTTAATTAATACCAAATCTGTCGCCCAGAGAAATGGAATGCTGAGCATCCGGCACATTTTTCCTGTCGCTTCCCTTGAGTAGGGCACCCCAATTCCCCTCTGCTGTCAGCAATTGCTGGCGTATTCTGAGGAAGGCACCGGCAAGCAAAGCTGGCTTTCAGGGAAGTTCATTTATCTCTTAGCATTCCTGCAAGATTTTTAGTTACGTGAAGCCTATATTTAAAAGTTACAGTTCAATTACTTTCAACACCACTAAAATTCACCTGCTTCTGTCACAGGAGGAGAGAAACCAACCCAAGTCCAAGCAAGCACTTGGAAACGGCCAAAAGGGAGCATCCCTCACAGAGGGTGCGATCACAGTATGGAACATCAGCA
>NW_009259591.1:97625-98491 GCF_000687185.1 Egretta garzetta
GAGCGCTTGGGTTAATCCTCATTTTGAGGTTGCCCTCTTCCTTATCCACTCACCCGTGGTGTCTGTAAATACTACACACCGTGAAAACGACATCACGAGCAAAGCCTCATACCCCAGCCTTCTCTGGGTTCGACGCAAGGCTTGTGAAGAATCACCAGAAGGATTCCTCTCCCCTGCAGAAGCCAGGCCAAGCTTACTCACAGCTCCTCCGGTCAAGTGCAGAAACGGCACCGCAGGAGCTCTGTTTTTACCCACCCTTGTGTTTTATACCCGTGGGGTTTTTTGACGGAGGACTTAAGTACCCCAGGAAAAACTCCGCATACGGTGAAAGCAGACCAGGCTTCCTCACCGAGCGCTTTCTGACTGGTGCAGGGCCACGACTGCCCGTTCAAACGCACGCTTTACCCCAGCCAGCGCCACGTCGGCGCGGCAGATCCACGTGCCCCGTTCACAACGCACGCTGAGACGCGGCACAGTCACGCAAAGCAGGCAGGCTCCGTAAAGCCGATATATCCTTCAGACAGCAGCAGAGATGGGATC
The DNA here is from genome assembly GCF_000687185.1 of Egretta garzetta. Lineage (NCBI taxonomy): Eukaryota > Metazoa > Chordata > Aves > Pelecaniformes > Ardeidae > Egretta > Egretta garzetta. The sequence continues at coordinate 98,166 of NW_009259591.1, forward strand.
TATGCCCAGGCGCCGACAGCACGCTGCTGGGAGCTAGGTCAACTCATGGCAGGAGGGAAGTGGGTGTCATCTGCAACAGCAATGGTTAATTTAAACATCTCCGCAGCAAAAAACCCGAAGGGGCTGGCTAACACAGCCTGACTTCCAGAAGCTTCAGGGGCCAGGGAAAGCTCTCATTCGAGCAGCCCTTCCCTGGAGGACTGCAACAAGCATCCCCCTGTTTCTAAGTTTGTGGATTTGCTTCACTGACTGCCACTGCAGCCCCGGCTGGTGCAAACGCTGCGGCCCCCCCGCCCCGCTCAGAAGAACACTCGGCGAGGTCATCT
>NW_009259591.1:100243-103414 GCF_000687185.1 Egretta garzetta
CTAACAAGATTTTTAGTTACGTGAAGCCTATATTTAAAAGTTACAGTTCAATTACTTTCAACACCACTAAAATTCACCTGCTTCTGTCACAGGAGGAGAGAAACCAACCCAAGTCCAAGCAAGCACTTGGAAACGGCCAAAAGGGAGCATCCCTCACAGAGGGTGCAATCACAGTATGGAACAGCGGCAGGAAGAGAAGACAGAACCGGGACTGAAAAAAGCAGCCTAAAGTGACCAACCACCCCAAAAGCTCATGCTGAAAACAAAACCAAACGACCGAGGAAAACACCTGAACACAACCTCATTCCTGACTTCGGAAGACATCTATCTGACTTCATAACTGAGCCCGCCCGGGTTGAGCTGCGCCAGTGCCCTTCGGCCCACGGGCAGGACCGCACGCGGCACTGTTGGGAACTTGCATTACAACTGCAACGGATCGTACAAGTCTCTCAGCGTGCTTAGCGCTTCGGTTAATCCTCATTTTGAGGTTGCACTCTTCCTTATCCACTCACCCGTGGTGTCTGTAAATACTACACACCGTGAAAACGACATCACGAGCAAAGCCTCATACCCCAGCCTTCTCTGGGTTCGACGCAAGGCTTGTGAAGAATCACCAGAAGGATTCCTCTCCCCTGCAGAAGCCAGGCCAAGCTTACTCACAGCTCCTCCGGTCAAGTGCAGAAACGGCACCGCAGGAGCTCTGTTTTTACCCACCCTTGTGTTTTATACCCGTGGGGTTTTTTGACGGAGGACTTAAGTACCCCAGGAAAAACTCCGCATACGGTGAAAGCAGACCAGGCTTCCTCACCGAGCGCTTTCTGACTGGTGCAGGGCCACGACTGCCCGTTCAAACGCACGCTTTACCCCAGCCAGCGCCACGTCGGCGCGGCAGATCCACGTGCCCCGTTCACAACGCACGCTGAGACGCGGCACAGTCACGCAAAGCAGGCAGGCTCCGTAAAGCCGATATATCCTTCAGACAGCAGCAGAGATGGGATCTATGCCCAGGCGCCGACAGCACGCTGCTGGGAGCTAGGTCAACTCATGGCAGGAGGGAAGTGGGTGTCATCTGCAACAGCAATGGTTAATTTAAACATCTCCGCAGCAAAAAACCCGAAGGGGCTGGCTAACACAGCCTGACTTCCAGAAGCTTCAGGGGCCAGGGAAAGCTCTCATTCGAGCAGCCCTTCCCTGGAGGACTGCAACAAGCATCCCCCTGTTTCTAAGTTTGTGGATTTGCTTCACTGACTGCCACTGCAGCCCCGGCTGGTGCAAACGCTGCGGCCCCCCCGCCACGCTCAGAAGAACACTCGGCGAGTTCATCTACCAGCAACAGCGCAGATGGAGATCCCTTCCCATGTAATTACAGGGTGGTGCCACTGTGCAGATGTCTTCATGCAAAGCTTCAGCTGCCCACAATTAACCAGAAAAATCCTGCAGCAAATGTGGTTGGAAGGGGGGGGGGGGGGGGAAGAAAACATTCCCCTAACTAAATTTGACAGAACTGCCTATAAAGAGCTGTAGGGCCTTGTCAAGCACATCTTCGCTGTAATTTCTCCTAAAATATCATGTCAGTGGGATTTAGTCCCACGTGTATATTTCCTATCGGAAAATAGCCTCGCTAATACATCTTGAAGACATCTCGCTGCTCTCTGCCTAGCATCTGGAAGGTATGCACGTGGATTTATAAGGCTTATGTGAAGCACAAGTCAGCAGTTAATCCATTTGATTGTAAATCATGTGACTATGTACTGTGACCACATTAAAACTCTGCCATCAATAAAAAAAGGGAAAACTACAGCTAACTTATAATTTTGGTTGACTGAATCAAGCCTATTCCATGGACTCACACGCATTTGGTCCCAGATCTGTCATACAAAGGAGAAGCTCCACAATCACCTCTTTAATGACTTGCACGTGCAGCTCATGGGGCTGACAGGCCCGAGACTTTTCTGCCCTCCCCTCAATATTTATTTACTTGCAAAAGGAAAATAGAGAAAAGTGAACACTGGTATCACAAAGGGTGCCGAAGCGGGAGATGTGACTTTTATAAGAGTTGCAGCCTTAGCCTAAAGAGATGGATCATCGGAAATAAGGGTAAGGCTTAAACCTCTCTGACCAGGCTCAGGGTGACTTCATGCCCTGAAGGAGGGACAATGTTATACTGAAGGCAAATTTCAAGCAAATGCTTTTGCCCACTGCTTCCACCGTATGCCCACACCCTCACGCCTGCCAGACCTAAGACTTCAAGAGGCCATCTCCATACCATTTTTCCTAGCGTTGTAAGCACCTGTTCAGCCAAGGTGCTAACTGCCCACGCGGCACAAGGCCGCCCGTTGAACGCAGGCCTTCCCGACAGGCGTAACCCACAGCCAGAGCCCAGCCTTTCTGTCCGAAGGCCCCAGCGGGACTTTCTCTCTCCCGCGGCAGAGCAGCTCCTTCCCGAGCCCTGCTGGCTGACCCTGCCTGCCACCGGGCCGCGGAAGCCCGGGGGGCGATGCGGAGCCAGAACTGCTGACAGCAGAATCACACCTTGCTGCCCTTGGACAGGAAAGCAAATTTTTCCTAGGAAACACGTGCACCGCCACCGGCCCCTGGTTCACGCTGCGGCTCAGCTGAGGCTTGCGACCTGCACCACGGAACCGTCCCCTCGCTCGTCCCAGCTGAGTAGCCTGAAATGGTGTGCCAGAGACAAAAGCCGTCAAACCTATCTCACGGTGTTGTAAGCTATTTACTTTCAGGTATCTTCCACAAATATCTGCCGCCCCTGCCCAAACGTCAGCACTCCACCTCCCCAGAGCATGTGCTTCTGGGCAAGCCACCGTCAGGAACTGCAGCGCGCGCGGTGCTGCCAGCGGGTTTTGCTGCAGAAATGGAAAGCGAGTTCTTCTCCGGAAGGGGAGCGGGGAAGGCAGTGGGAAGTCCTCTCCAGAGCACTCGGTTCTGAGGGTTTCCCCTTCGCATCTCCATGATTTCCTCAGAGGCGCTTCCAAAGACGGCAGTACTCCACCATCAAAGCCCAAGGAAACCGCGCTGCTCTGCTTCTGTTTGGCTCCTTTATCGCAGCATTACAGCGCTGAGAATGCTCAAAGCCTCGCGTTAATTAAACATCAGTGTCACTAGGACAGAAATCGTTACCTGAGACACTATTTAAGGAAATGCTGCTGTTTC
>NW_009259591.1:103438-110486 GCF_000687185.1 Egretta garzetta
AGAAAGAAGGGAAGGACAAGAGACAGACGTTACCCTATGTTAGTCCTTTAAATACATGGAAACCAATCTTAAATTGATTAAGTCTCCCCTTCAAGCGTCTAGCCTATATTAGCTGTGCAGAGATCGGCTTCTTAGGGGGAAACAGGCTTTCAAATACACAAAAAAACAGACCCCACACCTCCCCCCCCAAATTACCCCACAGCCTTCCTTTCTAATAACTTCTGTGATTGAGTCAAATATCTCCCGATTTTTCAGACTCCGTTAGTAGCCATCACACGTACCGCCTCGGTGCAAACCAGGGATGCGCCTGTTGATGCACACGCACAGCAGCGGAAGGGCGCTGCCCGCCTGTGATTTACCCCGAGCTCACGCACAGATCTGGCCCTCTCTTCCGTGCCTCTGCCTCATCTGAAAATCCCTCACTTTGCTGTTGCGCCGGGGCTCCCTTTCTCTGCTGGGAGCTGTTACTTGCTTTTCCCACTTACTCACTCCATCCAGAGTACAGCAGATTGGATCCTGGCCCAGCAGTGACACTTGCATAGAGCATTGTTCCCATTTTCTGACCTCCTTACTTTTACGAATTTCCTGGGCTCTTTTCAGAGTCCACTGGAGACCAAAGAAGGAGATACCGGATCTCGGACTTTACAGCTTCATGGCGAGGTCTGCGGTACTCTGTGTCACCCTAGCGCCTACGGCACCGATGAAAAAAGCTCTGACATTTCATACAGAGAAGCCACTAACCTTCAGCCCCAGAAAGGACAGCTTGGAAACATGAACCGATGTCAGGGGCTCAGCGGTCAACATCTAAATTATCATTGCAGACCTGTCCTGACCAAGCTCCATCAACGCACCTCATCCCTGGGCTGTTCGCACGGGTGAAACAACGCGCTCAGCCTGCACGAACGCCACGCGTTCGACATGTCCCTAAGTTGTCTTGCATGGTCTATCCCTTCTTGACAAAATTATCCATCTGCATTTCTCATGTGATCTGACGGGTAACTCCACTCAAGTCTGCCCGTCAGCAGGATTGCTAAGGCACACCCCCTGCTTGCTTCTATCACTAGAATTCCTCAGTCAATCACGTCAGCATGAAATACAGCTCAAAATAAGAACTATACATCTGAAAAGTCAAGCAGACAAAAGCTGACCTAAGCATCCTAAGTGTCGGTTTAAAAAGGAGCTGATATAATCAGAAATGTTTGCAAGTGTTCAATAGCTTATAGAAACACATCTGAAAACGTAGCATTACCTTCCACACGTCCCCTTCCCCTCACGTCGCTAACACCGTTTGCTCCTGAGGGATTATTTTGACTTAGCTTTTACTTCTCATCTGGAATCAGAATCCATTTGTTGATCGGTTCGGGCTATTATTCCATGCGAGGAACAGAGCGTTTGAAGTCTCATCGGAAGAATCAGCAGTAGCATACAAAACATTACGACTTTCAGGAGATGCTTTTTGCGTTAGGAGCCCTGCAGAGCAAGCCAAGAGACGCGAGAGACTATAAAATGAATGAAGTAGAACAAAGTAAAATCGTGCACCTATCACCTGAGATCGAGGCTGGGATTTTTCGTAAGGGCCGTTATTCTGTTAAAGAAGAATAAGCACAGTTTTGTTGTTCGAGTTGCCTGATCCTTAAGTATAAATATTCACAGGAAATGCTGAAACAGCCAGATGGGTCAGAAATCCCTCCAACGGTCCGCTAGGCCCTGGGAGGACGCCTCTGTGCGGGGGTGGGACACGGACAAACTCCCCCTCCTCACGTGCCACCTGGCTCCGGAGGCTCCATGGGGGCAGGTGCCGTGATGGGGATGGTGAGAAATCCCCGGAGGCTAAAGGAGCGAGCAAGGCAGGGCGTGGGCGTCCAGGGTGGGAACCACCTGACGGTGACTGCAGGGAATGGGAGATGCCTCCATCCTCCCGGGAGCTGAGAGAGTCACTCAGGTTTGCTGTAAATGAGGAGAATATGCCTGGATGGCTGCTGCAGAGTTGAAATCGGACTGCGAACGCCCGAGTAAGCTTCCTTTCCGATGTTTTTTTCATGCATTCATAACGGTGTGTTTAGAGCTTTAGGGTGCTTAATGGCAGGCACGAGCACACACTCAGATACTGAAGTGGCTTGGTTCCAGCATCAAGGGCAGTTCGGAACTCAGCAGCCATCACAACGCAAGCGCTGTGGGGAGTGCAGGAGGCATCAAAATAAACAGCCGGAGTGACATCAAAACAGCGCTATCGGATCCTGAGCGCTTCCCAAGAACAATCTTATTTACAAAGAAGTTAGATTTCCTTAGGCGCCACTTCTGACTGCTTGAACGTTTGCCCCACACTCGTCCAAACAGAGCCAGCTCAGAGCAACTTGCCTGATCCTAGTTTCCCTTCTTCTGAGAACACCTTTAACTCTCTGAGAAGTTCACTAACGGCTGTACCCTGACAGGCACCCCCGCAGTACAACGGACAGGGCGTCATCTCCTGCAGGAACAGCAGGAAATGCCTACCGTGGAATTACACACTGGGATGTTCTTGATGGTGTTTTCTGATAGCGCCCTGGCACCTTCTGAATAGATTTTCACATCAAAGCATCGCCAGTATAAACATAATTTGTTTGCACTGCTCCTCAAAAATTGTTATTCAGTGTCTTCTAACCATGTATAAATCGCTGATCAGGCCAACTTCTACTGCTTCTAACCCATCTGGATTCCAAGTTCAGAGTTCAAAACACATTCTCTGATTGTAGTTCAATGGCCAGCTCTTAAGTCAACGTAACGCTCCAGCTGACACACTGCTGAAGCTTTCTGAAAGGGAGTGCTAGGATACATTTGAAGGGATTCTAGTGAGGAAAACGCCCAGCAGTTCACCGCTCCTATAAATCCTGTAGAGTAGAACTAGATTAAATAGACCTTCGACTCTGAACAAGATCCTCACAATCTAGTGCATTTGAACTAAAAATACCGATGTTTAACTACATCACATATTAGGAAGAAAAAAGCAGTGCAATGCAGCTAAGGTAGGAACACATCGCTTTCCAAAACACAGCCACGAAAATAAGGAAATGAAGCTAATACCTGTGCTTCCACCTCTCCGCGATGATTACTATAGATCATAGCCCCCACATTTTGACCCAACATTGCCTTTTACTTATAGCTCCTGAAGACATCATTTTCCTCCTCAACTGTTACTCTGATGGCTTTTGATGTTGTAGCTGCTTACATTGACAGCAGGTAGTTTGCTGTGAGGTTCTGAGCAGCACCGCAATCGTAGGAGACAGAAGAACATCACCTCCGGGGGAGGAACTGAACACGATCTGGGTCATGACCGCTGAACGTATGGTCTGCAACGCGTGGGACAGACAGCACGGACTCACACGTGAAGGCTGGGGAACAGAGGGCCTGCCACCCTGATACACCCCCTGACTGGTTCTGTGCACGAGGGCTCCTCAGTGCTTGGGAGCAATGTATTAACTTCTCATACTTTTAAATATTTAGTTGACCGGAGCGAGGGCACATCAGAGCAAAAGCACATCTGTGGATGGAAATTGTTTTATCTCAATATGTTGCTGTCCCTGACGACATTGCTGTAGTAAGGTACAACATGGCTACGGAGAGAGAAGGCATTAAATACTCTTCATCCGTGGTCAGGCGTGCCAGCATGGTGTCCCCAGCCCATTATATAAAATGTGTGCTCTGAGAAGAGTGTTTCGATTCTGGAAATCAGGCTGTCATGCAAAAAAGTTACCGTGAGAACATGAACTGGGGTTAAAAAGGACTACTTGCCTGAAAGCAAGAACCCACCACGCTCACCTGCGGGAGGAGTTCTTGTTAAGCCTCCCCCTCAGTCAAAGCAAACACACAGAGAAAATAAAGGAAAAGCAGAAAGGCCTCACCAGCAGCTCAGCCGCCCTCTTGCTTTCCTACCCACCAGCCACCTGGTTTGAGACAAACATACAGATGTATTCTAAATTCATTCTTAATCCAAATCTAAACACGGCACCTTCATCAGGCCCATCCACAGTGTAAATTCCATATTCCTGTCGTAATCAATCATATGTTATTTTTTACATAGGTAGCATAGTAGGTAAGCAAAGTGCTATATATATTTGAGTTCTGGCCCTCAGATTCACAAAAGTATAAGCACTGACAAACCGGTTACTTTTCCCCCCGTCATCATTTCACTTTCAAGGGAAGTCAAGCGTGCCCCTTGATCAAGAAGGCGCTTGTATACCTGAGCATACATGTGCATAGGCCCACGGGGAACATGCAACAGCGTTCAAATAGAAGCGTGGGGGTTTCCTCTCAGTTAACTCTGTTAGTCGTGCCCGCTTTTTTGAAACCATCGCAAACTGCAGTATCAGGGAACTGGCTGCGAGCAGATGCGTACACACTTACTACCTGTGCGGAGTCCAGCCATGAAGGTCCTTTGCTCTACGCTGACAGCATCCCAGCCGCATCATATTCAAGTTCACATCTCACTCAGGTCCTGCAGGAGCATTCCAGTAACCCCGCGTGCATCTAAGACTCTAGCGGTGAGCAATGCACAGCCCAAATAACGGAGCTATGGGCCACCTCAATGGAGCTACGGGCCACCTCAATGGAAATTTGGACATTTTCCACTTCTTTGCCCAACTTCTCTTAGCTGAACCACGCCATGCTTCTTAGGGTGAAACCAGAAACAAACGCATCATTCCTATATGAAGCCGGAAAATGGGAATCAAACCGAAGCGGGTGCAGGCTGAATGAAGAGCATAGGTCTAAGTATCTGATAACTGACTGAAGCCTGGCTTCTAAAAGACCAAATCAAAACTGTAAAACCAGTGCTGAAATACTTGTCTTGACGTTTCGTTTTATCTCTGACATTGCTTTCAATCGCCCGAAACCAAACCGGTAACCTAAACGAGCATTTCTATGTGCTGGTACTTGTGTGCTCATTATTTGGATACTAAGTGAAGCATTAATATAACCTGGGCTGGCCCTTTCTTCCAAGTACCCATTAGATGTCTGCCAAAAAAAAAAAAAAATCCCTAAGAATTTTCTGTAAACTACAAAAGACTTTGATATGTCAGTCAAAGATCCCATCACAAAACACCTTTCTTCCATGAAACCTGCAAACATTAACGCAGTCACCAAAAATTCTGTCAAACATCCACCCTCAAACAATTAAGGAGTGAAAATAAACCCAGCCAAACCCCCAGAGCCCAAGCCAGCGTGATCCCTGGTTCTGGCAGCAGTTTCCGTGCCGGCTGTGCTGTGCTGTGCGCAGGTACGCCGCTCGAGGATGGGAGCACCGGCAGCTCCTTTCCTCCTCCTGGCTCCTGCTCACATCACGCCACGTTCATGGTGTTTCCCACCAAACCCAAGGGAATGACGGAGCCTCCTGGGTGGCTGTGTGGAACAAAGATGGAGGTGCTTTTCCCACCCCCAGGCATGCTGGTCGCTTCCCCGGGTGGGCTTTCCCGCCAGCAGTCCGTGTTCGCAGTGCAGCATCCTACCCCCCGGGTATTGCTCCTGCCTCTGCCAGGAAGAGTTTGGAAGGTCAGCGCAAGAGCACAAGCGTCATCTACATTCGTAGCTTTGTCCAGCATCAGCTGAAACTTTCCTCCCAAAACGCTCGTTAACTCTTTGCAAGTTGGTTAGCTGCTGTACTCAGTCGTTGGCCCCAACATGACAGAGGTGTGATCTCTTCGAGACCAGCAGGGAGTGCCTACTGTCAAACTAAACACGGTAATTTACTGTGACGATACCCCGCCACACGACAAGATACATTTTCACATCGCAGACTTCACGCTCACGTCTCACGTCCCTCCTCCTCGAGCAGACGAGCCCGAAGCTCCGTTTGCAAAACACAGTGCTCGGCCTCGACACCAAGGACTCATTGCGAGGACAGACAGGACCAAACTACTTACTCAAATGAGAAACGGCTTCCTCAGTCCCAGCTAAGCAATGTGGGTAATGCTAATCAGCAGTATTTTCCAAGTAATTATACTTTTAGAATAACGATGTTAATAAAAATGACAAGTAAGAGGGCACCTGGGATAGTTCTATCGCGTGCCTGCTGAAATTCAAGTAGAATTTTCCGGAACTCACACCAGCGCACAGTTTAAAAGAGGCACCTTGAACGTACTTCACAATTCAGCTACGTCCAAGCAAAGCTCTTCCCCAAAGTCCGATGCCATGTCAGCTGATGCAAATGAGCATTCGCCAAATAAGCGAATACCTAAGTGCATTCAGCCTCGGCGCCAAAATCATGCATGGTACAAGTTGTTGATGAATTCGCCGGGATGGGTCACCAGGAAAACATTTTCTGCTTCTTTGTAAGAATAACACCAGTTATGCATCTCTCAGGAAAGTTCTCTATTAACCAATGACAGCCTCTATACAGGACTTAATTCGTTACCATTTTCCTCATCCAGACACACTGCACCGTTAGACAAAAGATCCGGCACCAAAGATTTTCTGGGAAAGCCTGCAACTTATAAAGGTGAAAATCACGTCCACCATGCGCAGCTGCATCGTCAGGAACATCTTCTACTCCTTTGGAACCGAAGCCCTTAGCGGTCCCAACCTTTTGTTTGAGCAGCCCCCTAAGGAAAGGTGACTTTTGGCTACCTTGATAGGGCTCCCATTTTCCTTTAACCCCTTTTGTTTCTTTTCAGTATCCCCTCAAAACTGCTGAATAAGCAAATGTTCCAAGACGCCCCAGGTATGGACTGCCATCTCCACGCGATGGAGAGAACTTGCCATTTCTTTCTCTCCTATTCCCTTCCTTTCTGTTTCTTTAATTAAGAGTCAAAAACTTGCCCTCTCCGGGCTGGACATTGAGCACCGTTTGCCCCATGATTCCCCAAGAAACCAAAGCCATGTGCTTTCCTCACTGGGAACAGCTACACAGCTCCATTCAGCAAACGTATACAGAGTTCTTTAATATTCCAGAAACTCACCTTGTCTTTCGACTAGTCTAAAACTGCACCTAGGGTTATTACAGGATGCCTTGATAAGAATCTTTAAAGCTGGTGCTGCCTCTGCGCGCGCGGCCCCCGGGCGGGCGCTCGTGCACGTG
>NW_009259591.1:110774-116063 GCF_000687185.1 Egretta garzetta
CCCGGCCGTGCGCTGACGGAGTGACGGGCAGCAGCTATCGGACACCACCTCAGTACTGGACAAGGGCAAAGGAAGGAGAAGTGGTGCAAAATGGCAGGGCTGAGGATGAGATGAGCTAGACTTCCCTCTACACGCACGGCATTTACACAGAGAACCCCAGAGCCAAACTGTCAGCATTTACACCTAACTGCAGCAACCCCCTGTGCCTATTTTTTACGTTGTGCCTGAAATCCCAGCACAGAGAGATCTCCCCCTCTCGGCCCTCCTGTCCCGTTGTCCTTCCACGTGCCCTCTCGGCCCACACACCTAGAACCTCATTCCTTAGTCTCTGCAGGAGTAAAGTCCGGGGACTCTGCCTATACATGGCAACAGCTATAGAAGGAAGGAAGGGGTTAAGAACGGATTTCGTTCACTGTTCCGATTGCCCCATCTGCCATCAGCCTATTGACCGTAGGTATAGACACGAACCTACCATGCCAAATCCTTAAAATCAGAAACATCTGAAGCGCCTCTCACCCGCTGAATGTTTCTGGAGGATTTTTCTATGTGCCAAATTTAACGGTGCAGTTTCACCCTTTACAACTTCAGCAAAGCTTCTGAAAATAGCCTAGAAGCCCAGCTAAGATGAGAATATGCTACTAACCATTGCCGCAACCCTGGCCTGACTGAACGCACAAGTCCTTTTGTCTTTGCCGGCTACGCGACAGCTACAGATTCTGTATTCGCCCATTTTAAGCACTTCAAAACATCTTTGTGAGGGTCTTGACAATCTTCCAGCAAAAAGCAGCTGTCAAAATGTATTGTACAATATACTAGCAGACCTCCTCCACACTGCTGCTATAATTAGGTGTTTGGTTTGGTGGTTGTTTTTTTTTTTTTTTTGGCTTTAAAGCAGCTTACAGAGAATATAATTTTCAGCTTGACTAAATAAGATGTTCAGAGCACATCAGGTCCGTAATTATATTTCAGTTTGAGAAGAACATGTTCAGTTTAAAAGCCAACAAGCATCAGAGTTGGTAGTGATTTATTTTACCTTTCACAGCTTCTGAAAGCCAAACCCTCAGAGTAACTGCAGTTCACAGAGTATGCAGGAATTCGGGACCGCTCAGCACCCGCACGTCCCTTTCGGGGCAGCACTCGATAGGTGAAAGCTCCGAAGCTTTTACGCTCCAACTCTCTTCTGACTCTTGACTTCAGTGGGATAGGGAATTCAACTCCCCACCTCAGCGGCCGTGACAACTTACAGAGAAAAGGGCACATCTCCTATTAGGGTCTGGCTGTCTGCAGCGCCCTTGTAACACAAAACGCCAATAAATACGGCTTAGCTGCTTTTACGGACACTCGGTGTCAACGCAGCTATGCAACAGAGCCAGAGGTTACTGGGGAGCCTGGCTCCAAAGACATACACGAGCACATTTGTGACAGCTCTATTTAATACGGCATCTTTTTCAAAAGCCTCGGCCAATACAAGCAGGCTGAAGCCAAGGGTCGTACGGGAGCGAATCTGACCCTGTGCTGCACGGTCTCGCGGCCCGTTCCTCGGCCCGTGCCCTCTAGCATGGAACCTGGCCCTTCACAGGCTACTTGACGTTGGCAAAGGAGTGCTGGGTAAGGTTACTGCTGCAGATGTTGGCTCTTTATCCAGAAAAGGATGACTCTTTGGTTAGGACAGAAGGAAACAGGCAAAAATAAATGGCTCTTGTAACAGAGAAAAGTTTGGGAGTTTTGCAGGGCCCTGTGATAGGATGCGTGTGATGGAACAAGCAGGTAGATGACCTGGAAAAGGGGGTGGTGCGGAGCAGTGCTAAAGCCTGCTGAGGAGACCAAGTCGTTGAGGTCAACAGGGGCTCCGACAGCAGCCACCCCACCTCCCCCAGACAAATATCAGGAGATGTGTCAGAGATACGAAATGGCTTCAGTACAAAGAATTTATGAGCGGGCTAAGATGATGTGGGATAATACAACACAATGACCTAAAAAAGGATTTACGTTTCACTACTCCAAGGAAGAACTAGCGACCGGGAAATGAACTACCAAGTTCAGAGCGAGCAAAGGGAAAGGCTGCTCACGCAAGGGATAATGAATCTGTAGCACTCCCTGTCGCCGCAGGCGGACACCAGAAGTTTACTTATATTCAAGATGCGGATGGACAAAGACAGGGAAAATAAACCCACGGGAAGTTACTGAGTCCCGTCTGTCTCCTAGAAGCCTCTGGTTTACCATTCAGATAAAACTGGGGACGGCCAATAATAAAGATAAATATCATCTCTCGGCTGCTCCAGCAGGGCAAGCAGCTAAATGCCACAGCGAAAGAAGTGGGCAGTGAACAACTGTCCGTGACTTGAGCAAACCAGCACCAAGAGACTTGTACCGCTTAATTTTTTTTCCTAGCTAACGTATTTAAAGAAGTTGTCTGAAACAATGAGTTACCTTGAAAATAAACACAAGATTCTATCCAGCACGGGCTATATAAACACGTTAAAGCAGCCCACAGCCACTTTGAACTGCAGCCTGATCCTGCGTAACACATCAGTGCTGTACGCCGAAAACTCTCCAATCCTGCCAGTTCCAGGCTGACAAATTGCCCTCTAATAATCTTTCCTTCATATTTAACGAGATAATTTTCTCCTCCATTTCTTCAGTTTATTTTTCATTTTGCATTAAAAAAATCCCTTATATTCACGCTTCAGCTCCTCTGAACCATTCTTACTCTTTCACAAAGCAAACCAGAGAAGCAGCAATGCATCAGGTACAAGCTCGTTACACACCTCAGCTTTTGTCACGCGAGCGAGCTCGAATCCCTGCCAAGCCAGGATGCCCAACACCTCCCCTACCCACTCAAAAACACAGTCCTAGTTATCAAGGCTGTGTTGTGAAGCAGACGCAGCTTTGATCTTCATGTGGATTCCCCACACGCTTCGTCATTTCTTTCTGTCAATATTATTCCATAGCCTCAATTCTCTTACTTCAAAATCTGGTACGGTCTTGAGTTAAGCAGCTTTAAAAGCAATGCAAAGTCCTGAACAGTAAGGAAACTCATTAACCTTTATGTCTTGCTCTAGTACATGAACATATAAAATCAATATAATAAAGTACTTTAGCAGAAAACTAGGGAATTTTCAGGTGATTACAGAAGGCAGACAGTCTGTCACTTCAGGGAATGGGGGGACTTTCACTCTTTTTTGGGGAGCTCCGGGTTTTGGGGGGTTGGAGGTTTTTTTGGTTTATTTGAACGAGAGCCTAAGTATTTATATTGTATGACTTGAGAGGTGGTCTGGTGGCAAAGCATCACGGAAGCATCACAGATGGACCCTTGTGTTCCAAACCCATCTAAAACGTGCCCAGGCTTATCTCCTACAACACAATTCAAGCCTCATTTTCCATAGCGGATAAACGCCAGCAGCAGCAGCAGCAGCTTCCTCACAGAAGCCCTGTGCTTCTCTGATGTGCTGCCTCGGCACACGGGTAGCCTGTAGAAGCTGGAGGCTGTGACACTGTGAGCAGCTCTGAGCATTAGGAACACCACATACACCTGCGGCCACAGGCATTTCCCTCGCGGCTGCCAGCAGCTTTTCCAGCCCGAAATTATGACGACTGTTTGTCGTGCACCAAGTTGCAGGCAAACACAATCACAACATCAACTCCGAGCCCCCCCCTGACAGTTTTGGCGGTGCTGCTGCCTGCCCAGGAACGGCAGAGAGCACGAGTAAAGCTGCCTCGGAGGCAACGCGCCACTTTTTACAAGCTGAGTCACTTCTGCCCCTCGTCTCCAAGTTATCATTCACACGGGGTAGTCCTGGGAGTCCAAAAGCAATATCAAGCGACAGGATGTAGTCAGGCTAGTAAGGATCTGGCTAGCGTACACTGCAGAACCACCAGACTGGCAAATACAACGTGGAAGGTACAAACTGCTGTCCCTCAGAATAAAAAAAATGCCTGTTCCCGTTAGTCCTATCTACGCTGGGCACTTCTGATACTTGAATTCAGCATGGAATGTGCTCAGACAATGAATTGTGACTAATCGCTTCCTTCTCTTTACTTCTAAAATACACGTAACTGCACAACACTCAAATGGCAAAATACACCCTTCCCAGCTTTCCCATCAACTGGCTTAATTCAACCCTTTATCCATAAGAACCAGACCCAGCAAGAAATGACACAGGTTTTATACTAGAGATTTTTAGCTGGAGCCCTGTAAGAAATCAGCCTGTGTTCTGCCTGTAGCCTGATAATTACGCCACATTTCCAGCCCTGCTCACCTATTTTTCTTATCAACTAGAAGTTTCCTTTTGGGGCTGAGGAGACGACAGGACCTACTTGCTCACTAGTAGCAGCAAGGAGAGAAAAATGCTGCCGACGTCCCATTCAGTATTAACCCAAAACAACATTGAGTGGGCTGTCAAACAATAATTGAGCTGGATTTATACCTCTCGTGCTCCTGAAAGGTACGATAGACAGAGAGTAGGGCCTCGCAGCACAGCCGTGCTAACAGGAACGTCCACGTGGTGATTAACTGCTGTGTTACTAGACCAGCTCAAAGATTTGACACGTTTTCTTCAGCTCCCTCAACCAGTCCTATCCAAAATCCCAGCCGAGTTGGCCGGGTGGCCCCACACCAGGGAGGAAAGCCAGAGCAGCATTTGGTGGCAAATCCACCGTGCTGTTCGCAATCCCGGCAACCAGCAGCCCTGCGGGGAGGGAGGGGAGAAGGAGAAGGCTCCCATTTCCCGGGATCATCCCTGGAGCTCTTGGACATCACTGTATGGGGAAATTCCTAGTGTCCCCAAATGAAGAAGATAAGAATATCTTGGGTTTTTACTATCATAGCCCTATGGCTACAGGTATTTTATGTCTATGGAAATCAAACTACAGGCAAAGTCTAAAGCACTCGATGGATTTTGACCCCTTCTGGGAACGCTATCGAGAAACTAGCGCCTGCTCCAAGCTAAAACCTCAGGATCCATTCCAGGGGCGAATATGGCAGACGAGCAGAGCGTGCAAATACAAGGAAACGTATCATTCAGTAGCCCCCCCCCCCGAGCACCAACAGTGCGAAGGCTGTGTGCCCCTGGGGAAACGGAGCACCCGCAGCACATCCAGGATGCCCTGGGTTAGAGGAACAGAGCACTAGACACCGCAGGATCCGGGCGGACACTTCCTATCCTGTTTTCGGTGTGAACAGAACCTACATCCCGGCCCACGATTTTCTCTGGACCGAACCTGGCTGTTCTCATTGCCACCAAAAAACATTCATTAGCTTCAGCAGTTTGCAGCTGTTGTACACGTGGG
>NW_009259591.1:116079-117024 GCF_000687185.1 Egretta garzetta
TGCTGCAATGAGTTTCCAAAATAATTGGGTTCTCAAGTTTCAATCAAGTTCCACCGAACTGAACAAGAAATTTGCTCGAATAAGAATGAAACCCCATGGATTTAACATGTGGATTTCACTATGAAAAGCTCAAAGCGACGTCCCCCACCCCACTGCACGTGTGCATCGTGGCCAGTCCTTCGGCTTCGTCACTTGGGAGCGACTGAGCACAACGCCCGATGCAGGTGCGGCGTACGGAGCAGGCGTCCCAAGGAGCAGGCACGGGTCTGCCTGAGGTCACGAGAGCCCGTCATACCAGGATCAGCTGTTGTTTTCAAAGACTCTTAGAATTTAAAATGACTTGAGAACTTGCAATTACTGAGCATGAAATCGCATCTTCACGCTTGGGCTGCTACAAGGATTCCAGTCGGGTTCCAGGAAGCGAACGCTAGGAAGGCGGGAAGGGTTACGATGAGCTTCACGCACCACTCGTGGGGCCACGTTCACCCTCGTTATCGTCCTGGCGACTTTACTGTAGCTACACCAGAGAGGACTTCGGTTCAGTGAATTCCACAGATGCGTGGAATAAAAAGGGGGTTTATGCAAATGATGGCAATCGTGCCCTGTGTCTGTCTCTGAGCATTTTCCAAGTCTGGGAGGGCAGGAAGACATGGCAAAGTCCGCAAGGAGCGTTGCTAATCACGCATGCGGCAGATCACCTCACCCGCTCTCACCCGCCCAGAGCGAGAGCAGAAGATGGAGCCCGGGAAGCTTAGAACAAGGAGGCAAGAGAGCCTGCCGGGCGAACTGCTTCCCTGCTGGCTGCCATTTCTGCTGGTTAACGGGGAGGCGAATCGCACGCCATCTATAGCAGCAACACCTCATCATCGCGACTTCCCTGCCAACTCACTCCTTGCTCCGCAGGCAGGGGCAGGGAGAAGATCCATCCGCTCTCTGCCAATTCTA